>NC_142954.1:14620045-14622636 GCF_046866305.1 Octopus bimaculoides | reverse complement strand
TTAGGAGGCTAGAAATTAAGGGTGGGGAAGTTGTAGAAATTCTCCAACAACCAATCAGGCGGTACTGTCATATACATATGCATATATGCATATACACACACACACACATGTATATATATATACACATGTGTGTGTGTGTGTGTGTGTGTGCATATATATATATGATAGTACTGCCTGATTGGCACTCGTGCCAGTGGAACATTAAAAGCACATTCGAGTGTGACTGTTGCCAGGGTCATGGACTGGGTCCCGTGCCGGTGGCACATAAAAAGCACCATCTGAGCATGATCATTCCCAGCATTGCCTTACTGGCACATGTGCTGGTGGCATGTGAAAAACAACATTTGAGCGTGGTTGTTGCCAGTTCCACCGGGTTGGCTCCCATGCAGATAGAACGTAAAAACACCTTTTGAGTGCGGTCATTGCCAGAACTGCCTGACTGGCCTTCGATCCAGTGGCATGTAAAAGCATCCACTACACTCTCGGAGTGGTTGGCATTAGGAAGGGCATCCAGCTGTAGAAAGTCTGCCAGATCAGATTGGAGCCTGGTGCAGCCATCTGGCTCACCAGTCCTCAGTCAAATCGTCCAACCCATGCCAGCATGGAAAGCGGACGTTAAACGATGACAATGATATACACACACACATATATATATTATATACATGCATTATATGTATACACATACATAATGTGCATGTATATGCGTGTGTGTGTGTGTATATACACATACACATATGGTTGTGTGCACCTGTGTCTATCTAATGGTGTAAATCTGTAGCTCATTCCTTTATTTGAAAAGAAACAGAATGCTAACCTAGCTCTTTGATAAATAGAGATCATGAACTAGAATCAATATCAATGATTAAACTAGAATATGAACTAGAATCAATATCAATGATTAAACTCTTTATAAAATCAGTGCTCCAGCATGGCCACATTTCAGTAAACTAAACTAGTTAAAGACTAACAGATTATCACATATATTTTTCTCACCCCTCCTCTCCCACTCACTCCCTCTATTACTCTTTCCCCCTCTCTTACGCTCCTATTCCTTTCTCACTTACATCCATTACTCTCTCTCTCTCTCCCCTTCTCCTCCCACTACACCTCACACTACCATACAGTCTCCTATCAGTTTCTACTTCAACTTAATTTAATTTAATCTTTCTTTCGTTATAATTATTTTATGTGGTTTATTGCTATTTCGAGCTGGCGTGCAACAGATTCATCGCAAAACTCTTCAACACCAGCATCTCGTCGTTGTCATTACCACCACCACTACCACCACCACCACCACCACCACCACACCACCACACCACCACCACCACCACACTACCACCACCACCACCACCACCACCACCACCACCACACCACCACTACCACCACCACACCACCACCACCACCACCACCACCACTACCACCACCACTACCACAACCATCATCATCATCATTATTATCGCGATCATTATTATTGTTATTCTCATTTTAACTTTTTCAAAAACTTAGAAAAATCTTTATTTCTTTTGTTATTAAATTAAAAAAACGAAAACTGTAAAAGTTGTTGTTACTAATATTATTGATTTTATTATTATCATTGTTGTTGTTATATTATTATTATTATTAGTAGTAGTAGTAGCATCATTATTATTAAACCTCTCTCTTCCTGGCAATAAAAGAAACTCTAAAATGGTAGAGGTTTCTCAACTTTTAAGATAATCTCTTATCATTGTTTCATGCAATTCACTAAGAAAATTTGGTCTGTTTCTTGTTTTTGTTGTTGTTTGAGCAGTTTTGTCTTTTGTTTGGTTCTTCTCTTAACACTGTCAAAGATGTCAAAATAAGGAAAACCGTCACGTGGACGTATTTGCATATATGTATGTGGGCACTTACAAATATGTCTGTATATACATACATATGTGTATATCTGTGCGTTTGTGTGTGTGTGTGTGTGTATTCTATACATACATATATATATATGTATATATCTATTTTATGCATATATATATATATATATATATATATATATACACACACATTTTATACCTATACACACACACATATATACATACACACATGAGTGTGTGTGTGTGTGTATATATATATACATATATGAATATCTCTACATATATATATACATAGATATATATACATAGATATATATATATACATACATATATATATAATTTATATATATATATAAACATATACATGAATATACATATAATATACATATACACATCTATATATTTATATTCATACACACACATACGCGTGCGCCCATATACACACATGCCCACACACATGCACACATGTGCACGCCCACACACTACATACACACCCTGGTATGGCTATGTGGTTAAGAAGTTCATTTCATAATCCAATGGTTTCAAGATCAGCCTCACCACAGGACATCTTGGGCAAGGTTCTTCTACAATTGCCTTGGGCCAACCAATACCTTCTGAGTGAGCCTGGACGGTGGAAACTGAAGGAAGCCTGTTGTACTTACACAAAGCACACAGACACACATATATTCACATACATCGATATCTACATGGGTGTGTGTCTGTTTCATCATCATGATCACCATCATT
>NC_142954.1:14602545-14615045 GCF_046866305.1 Octopus bimaculoides | reverse complement strand
TATGCATATGTGTGTGGTCTGTGTGAGTGTATGCATATGTGGAGTATGTGTGTGTGTGTGTGTGTGTGTGCATATGTATGTGGGGTCTGTGCGTGTGTATGTATGTGTATGCATATGTATGTGTATGCATATGTATGTGTGGTCTGTGTGTATGCATATGTGTGGTCTGTGTGTGTGTGTAAGACTGTGCACATGCATATGTGTGCATGAATGTGTATATGCATGGTCTGTGTGCGCGTGTGGAAGTGTGTGTATGTGCGTGAATGTGTGTGTATATATGTGTGGTCTGTGTATGTGTAAGTCTGTGTGTGTGTATATGTGTATAAGTATGTGTGTGTGGAGGGTATTATTCAAAGCATATAATAAAAGCTTATCCATTTATTTGTTGCTCAGGTGACTCTATATTTCTCTCTCTCCCTCTCTCTCCATATAGGAATGCATGTGAAGGTGCAGGCATGGGTGTGTAGCAAGAAGCTTACTTCCCAACCACATGGTTCCAGGTTCAGTCCCACTGCATGGCACCTTGGGTAAGTGCCTTCTACTATAGTCTCGGGCCAACCAAAGCCTTGTGAGTGGATTTGGTAGACAGAAACTGAAAGAAGCCCATCATATATGTGTGTGTGTGTGTGTGTTTGTCCCCCATCACAGCTTGACAACTGGTGTTCGTGTATTTACATCCCCATAACTTAGTGGTTTGGCAAAAGAAACTGATAGAATAAGCACCAGGTTTAAAAAAGAAAAAGTATTGGGTTGATTCATTTGACTAAAAATTCTTTGAGCTAGTGTTCCAGCATGGCCACGACCTAATTACTGAAACTCTTCTCTTTTACTCTTTTACTTGTTTCAGTCATTCGATTGTGGCCATGCTGGAGCACCACCTTTAGTCGAGCAAAACGACCCCAGGACTTATTCTTTGTAAGCCTAGTACTTATTCTACTGGTCTCTTTTGCCGAAACGCTAAGTTACGGGGACGTAAACACACCAGCATTGGTTGTCAAGTGATGTTGGGGGGACAAACACAGACACACAAACATATACACACAAACATATATATATATACATATATATGGCAGTCTTCTTTCAGTTTCCGTCTACCAAATCCATTCACAAGGCTTTGGTCGGCCCGAGGCCATAGTAGAAGACACTTGCCCAAGGTGCCATGCAGTGGGACTGAACCCTGAACTATGTAGTTCGTAAGCAAGCTACTTACCACACAGCCACTCCTACGAGTAAAACATAAAAGATATATACAGTAATCCTTCGCCATATCATGGTTTCACCTATCGCACTTCACCTATCATGGTTCAGCTATCACGGTTCACCTATTGCAGTTCACTTATCACGGCTCGTGGAGGCGCAATGGCCCAGTGGTTAGGGCAGCGGATTCGCGGTCATAGGATCATGGTTTCGATTCCCAGACCAGGCATTGTGAATGTTTATTGAGCAAAAACACCTAAAGCTCCACGAGGCTCCGGCAGGGGATGGTGGTGAACTATGCTGTGCTCTTCCACCACAACTTTCTCTCACTCTTTCTTCCTGTTTCTGTTGTGCCTGTAATTCAAAGGGTCAGCCTTGTCACACTGTGTCATGCTGAATATCCCCGAGAACTATGTTAAGGGTACACGTGTCTGTGGAGTGCTCAGCCACTTGCACGTTAATTTCACGAGCAGGCTGTTCCGTTGATCGGATCAACTGGAACCCTTGATGTCGTAAGCGACGGAGTGCCAACAACAACAACAAATCACGGTTCACCTATCACGGTTCAGCTATCACGGTTCTGCTATCACGGTTCAGCTATCACGGTTCTGCTATCACGGTTCTGCTATCACGGTTCAGCTATCACGGTTCAACTATCACGGTTCACCTATTGCAGTTCACCTATCACGGTTCACCTATTGCACTTCACCCATCATGGTTCACCTATCACGGTTCATCTATCACGGTTCATCTATCATGATTTACCTATCGTGGTTCATTATTTATGCTTACATCGATTCCTCTGTGGTGTTGTTTTGCATTTATAATAAAAGAAACATGTAAAAATTATAAAAACAAGAAAAAAAATATACAGTACAGTACTGTTTCTACTTCGCAGATTTTCACCTATTGCATGGGGTTTTGGAACGTAACACCCATGTTAGTTGAGAGATTACTGTGTGTGTATATATCATCATCATCATCGTCGTTAAACGTCCGCTTTCCATGTATATATATATATATATATATATATATACTTTATTGAAAAGCAGCAGGAATATCACAAGAACTGTTACTCAGAGTTTCATGTTCCCGTTCGTCCGACAAACGGGAACATGAAACTGAGTAACAGTTTTGTGATATTTCTGCTGCTTTTAGATAAAGCATATTACTCTACTTCTGGTATTCGAGTACTCTTTTTTTCATCTTGTTTCGCATTTATGTGCTTACTCTGGTATATATAAATATATACATATATATATATATATATATATGTATATATATATATATATATATATATATATAATAGAAATATGTTACAAAAACAAGATAGAAACTACACATGGAAATGTAAGGGGAAAGTAAGAAGAAAAATAAGCGAAAATGCACATTGGAAATCAAAAAAAGTAAAGGCTTTTTATGAAAAGTAATGATAGATATATACAATTAGATGAACTGAGGTAGGAATAAAAGTACAGCATGTCATTTCTAAATTTCTGTCAGAGTGAATTGTGTCATGGTGCTGGTTTTCACACAGACGGTGCCCAACGACCCTACTATACTATGTAGTCAACAAAATCAAAAACAAACAATACACATGCATGAAATGAAAAATATAAGATGGCGACAATTTACCCATCCCACCCTGTATATATACAGTTGATACACAAACACACCAAACTCAAACACAACAAAAAAATATATTCTATAGTAGTTCTCCTTGTCCCTTTGCATGAAGCTGATCCCAACACATTGTTGCCATCACCAATTTAACAGCTGTTTTGCCAAGCTTTTGGAGAGATGAAACCCAGAGCGGAAATGAATTAAAATCTTACCTTCAAACACATCCATATATACACAAACACACACATAAATATATATATATGCACACATACATGTTGTGTTACATTGAAAATCCACCTCTTGAAGATATCGACCAGGAAAATATTTGACAAATGATGAATCAACAAAGAGGAATATTTCATTGTTCCACCAACATCTGACAAATTACTGAAGATTATGGACAAGTAGGTAAAGTTAACAATAAATTTACTCTATATTTGACACACTAAATAACTCTTTATTTTGGAGATATTGTTTATTATAAACTTAATATACATAGAGATCGAGATCTCTCTACCCATATCTGAATGTATAACTATCAGTCTGCCTGTTTGTCTATCTATCTATATAATGCACACACACACAGATATATATAATAAATATCAGGGTAGGAAAACTCACAGAAATTTTTACTACCAGTGGCTTAGCATGTAGAAAAATAGTCAATAGACTATATATAGTCTATATATAGACTATATACATGCTAGGCCACTGGTAGTAAAAAATTTCTAAAATTTTTTTCTACCCTGATATTTATTAATAATTTTTTTGGAGTTGGCATTATTTTATTTGCTGCTGACAAAAAACTGTGCTTACGTGGTGGATTTGAGAAATTGTAATATGTAAGCATGAGGCATGTACTGTATTGTCTCGTATTTATATGTTAATCTTGCCATTCTTGCTGATGAGAACTTCGCCTGGCAAATTACTTTATTTGCTAAATAGAGTTTTGAAACCATGGTCCAGGAGATAAATGTAAATGTTTTTATTTTTCATTCTCTTCGAAATTATCCCTAATAGTGGTTTGGATTTTGACTACTCCTAGTGTGTTAGATCTCTTATGTGTTTAAATGTACACTGTATTTATATATATATGTATATATATATATATATATATATCATCATCATCATCATCATCGTTTAACGTCCGCTTTCCATGCTAGCATGGGTTGGACGATTTGACTGAGGACTGGTGAAACCGGATGGCAACACCAGGCTCCAGTCTGATTTGGCAGAGTTTCTACAGCTGGATGCCCTTCCTAACGCCAACCACTCAGAGAGTGTAGTGGGTGCTTTTACGTGTCACCCGCACGAAAACGGCCACGCTCGAAATGGTGTCTTTTATGTGCCACCCGCACAAGCCAGTCCAGGGGCACTGGCAACGATCTCGCTCGAAAATCCTACAGGAGCCAGTCAGGCGGTACTGGCAACGGCCACGCTCAAAATGGTGCATCTCATGTGCCAACCGCACAAGAACCAGTCCAGGGGCACTGGCAACGATCTTACTTGGCTTGCCGGGTCTTCTCGCGCACAGCCCATTTCCAAAGGTCTCGGTCCGTAGTCATCGCCTCGGTGAGGCCCAATGTACGAAGGTCTTGCCTCACCACCTCAGCCCAGGTCTTCCTGGGCCTACCTCTTCCACGGGTTCCCTCAACTGTTAGGGTGTGGCACTTTTTCACGCAGCTATCCTCCTCCATTCTCACCACATGTCCATACCAGCGCAATCGTCTCTCTTGCACGCCACAACTGATGCTTCTAATGTTCAGCTTTTCTCTCAAGATACTTACACTCTGACGGGTATTCACATTGACATTACACATCCAACGGAGCATACTGGCTTCATTCCTTGCGAGCTTACGTATGTCCTCAGCAGTTACAGCCCATGTTTCACTGCCATGTAGCATGGTTGTTCGTACGCATGCGTCATACAGTCTGCCTTTTACTCTGAGTGAGAGTCCCTTTGTCGCCAGCAGGGGTAAGAGCTCTCTAAACTTTGCCCAGGCTATTCTTATTCTAGCAGCTACACTTTCAGCGCACCCACCCCCACTACTAACTTGGTCGCCCAGATAGCGGAAGCTATCGACTACCTCTAGTTTTTCACCCTGGAATGAGATAGAAGTTGTTTCCTGTTTGTTTGCAGTCTTTATTGCACCTGAACATCTGCCACAAACAAAAACTAACTTGCTAGTTAACCTGCCTTTGATGTTGCTGCACCTCTTATGTGTCCATAGCTTGCACCGGGTACATCTTATAGAGTTACTACCTACTCCTTTTCTACATACTGAGCAGGGCCATCTACCTGAAGGGGTTTGTGTTTTATCTACCTTCCTACTTATTAGGATTTTGGTTTTAGCTAGGTTGACTCTAAGGCCCTTCAATTCTAGACCTTGCTTCCACACCTGAAACTTCTCCTCTAGTTCTGATATATATATATATAT
This sequence comes from Octopus bimaculoides, assembly GCF_046866305.1. NCBI lineage: Eukaryota > Metazoa > Mollusca > Cephalopoda > Octopoda > Octopodidae > Octopus > Octopus bimaculoides. The sequence continues at coordinate 14,609,787 of NC_142954.1, read as the reverse complement.
ATATTATATAATATATAGTGAGAATTTACCAAAAGAAAAAAGGCGAAGACAGGTGTGTAAACAACAAACAGATGTATTAGTTTAGTGCTTGGGAAGTGAGAAAGACCTTTACATTTCGAGCCTGCGCTCTTCAACAGAAAGGAACACAGAAATAAACAGGGAGAGAAAATAGAAAAAGGTTTAGTGGTTAGCGATCTATGATGGCGCAAGGATTAAATTTTTATAAGATCTTATAAAGTAGCTAGCATGTAATAAAATCTTGTATTTTATCCTTGATTATATATAAATTACTCCAACCAATCTATTCACTCCGGTAAAAGTTTTGGTCATATATGCACATGGTTGAGGTGAATGAGTTAGATTTAGCTTGTCTATAATAAATATGAACATTTGTATACATGCTTGTGGATACGGGTTATTCGTGTGGGTATGTATAAATACTTTTTGACTCTTTTACTAGTTTCAGTCATTTGACTGCAGCCATGCTGGAGCAACACCTTTAGTTGAGCAAATCGACCCCAGGACTTATTCCATGTAAGCCTCTTCTATCGGCCTCTTTTGCTGAACCGCTAAGTTACGAGGATGTAAACACACCAGCATCGGTTGTCAAGTGATGTTGGGGGGATAAACACAGAAACACATATATATATACGACGGGCTTCTTTCAATTTCCGTCTACCAAATCTACTCACAAGGCTTTGGTCGACCTGAGGCTATAGTAGAAGACACTTTCCCAAGGTGCAACGCAGTGGGACTGAACCCGGAACCATGTGGTTGGTAAGCAAGCTACTTACCAAACAGCCACTCCTGTGCCTATATATATATCTTACCCCATGGAGGCAATGACTGAGACCTTTGGTATTATGTCACGCTTGAGAAGAAGATCCGTCAAGACAAGCAAAATGACGGTTGTGGCAGATACTGGTGTCAAGCAAATGGCACCCGTGTCAGTGACACATAAAAGCACCCATTACACTCTCAGAGTGGTTGGCGTTAGGAAGGGCATCCAGCTGTAGAAAACCATGCCAAATCAGACTGGAGTCTGGTGCAGCCTTCCAGCTTACCAGCCCTGGTCAAACCATCCAATCCATGCCAGTATGGACAATGGACGTTAAATGAAGATGATGATGATATATATACACAATGGGCTTCTTTCAGTTTCCCTCCACCAAATCCACTCGCAAGGCTTTAGTCAGATTGAGCCTATAGCAGAAGACACTTGCCAAAAAATTTCACACAGTGGGAATGAAGCAAGCTTCTTACTACACAGTTGTGCCTGCACCTATATCTATTTACAATACGCTTCCACACAGTTTCCAGCAAATTCACTCACAAGGCCTTGGTCTCCTGGGATTATAGTAAAAGACAATTGCCTGTGGTACCATGCAGCAGGACTGAACCTGAAGCCACATGGTTGCTAAGTGACCTTCTTAACCACACAGCCAATGCCATCAAACTTTTAACAAGACAATGGTTAGGTTTTCCCTTACATTCATTAGAGATTGTTTGGTGTTTAATGATACTTCAGAGAAATTGGAAAAGTTATTTCCAATCTTTGGTTTTAAATAACTTTTAAGTCATGTATATTCTTCTGTTAACTCTGCCGGATCAGTTTCACAAAGAGACATATGAGAGCCAAGTTATTTTGATGGCTGTTTAGAAGAATTTTATTGTAGTCATTTATGACGTCTTTCAGATGGTTTTGAATGTCTTAGGAAAATAAACTAAAATCAGGAAGGTCAGAATAACAATTGGTATCTAAAACAGATATATTTTGGGCAGAAAAAGATGCCAGTCATGGAAGCAGTTCAAAAAATGAAGTCGTCTAACCCTTCTGATACCAACCTGGCTGAAACCACCTCAGGCTCTGTAGTACAAATGTCTTGTTTTCAAAAGTTCTGAATTATAATCTTCCATCAAATCTTAGTCACAATTTATGTTCCTAACACTAGCTTAATGATTACTAAGTTATTTTACTAAATTTTTTGTTATATTTAAAATTAATTAAAAGAAACACAGAGCATCTCAACAGAAATACGGCAATGAAAGGGTCAAAATATATAAAAGAGAAGCAATTCTTTAACCCTTTTGGTACCAAACTAGCCGAAACCACCTCTGGCTCTGTAGTACAAATGTCTTGTTTTCAAAAATTCCGAATTAAAATCTTCCACCAAACCTTAGTCACAATTTATATTCCTAACACTAGCTTAATGATAATGAAGTTATTTTACTAAATTCTTTGTTATATTTAAAATTAATTGAAAGAAACACAGAGCATCTCAACAGAAATAAGGTAACAAAAGGGTTAACACTTTTGTTGCCATATTTCTGTTGAGATGCACCGCCTTTGTTTCAATTAATTTTAGAAATAATGAAGAATTTGATAAAATAACTTACTCATTATTAAGTTGGTGTCTAAAACCTAAATTAACCCTTTAGCATTCAGTTTATTCTGTTAAATGTAATGCTTATTTATTCATATTGTTTTGAATTAAATTCAGTTTGACAACCGGTGTTGGTGTGTTTATATTCCTTTAACTTAACAGTCTGGCAAAAGAGATTGATAAAATAAGTGCTATGCTTAAAAAAAAATCCTGTGATTGATTTGTTTGACTAAAACCTTTCAAGGTGGTGCTCCAGCATGGCTGCAGTCAAATGACTGAAACAAGTAAAAGATAAAAGTTATACGTTTGTATAAACATAAGTGTATAAATAGGGATGTATAAATATATGTATATAATTAGAAGTGTATAGAAAGTGTATAAATATCAGTTTATAAATATACAATAGGTAAATAAATTGAGGCGTGTAAATACAAGCGTATAGAAATGTTTGCATGTGAAATGGCATTTTTGTCTTCGAAAGAGAAGCAACAGTTTCCAGGAATTTACAGGAAGGTCTTCTGGGATTTCTTGCCATTTGTCTACAAACATTTCCACAACATTTCCAATTCCCACAATGACCAGATTACATTTTGTTCACATGTAAAGTGGATAAAAAATATATTTAGTTTGTGTTTGTATTCACCTTTCTATCGTTAAAAGAATAAATTTCAAACAATGACCATCTTCATTCTCAGGAAGTCAAACAGACCAAAAACTAAGGTTTCCATTATTGAATGTTTTTGATTTTGTTTATTTTTTTTTCAGTATTTTATAATAGAATTGAATTTTGATTTTGATGGAAAGACCAAACAAAGAGGGAAGAATATTTAAGCTGACTTAGACAGCTCTCACAGATTTGTTTGTACTTTTGGTGCCAGGTTTATTATCAATATCGGTTGTGATTATAAACGTCACATCTCACTTGGTGAAAAATGATTTTTTTCTATTCTAGTTTGAATGAAAGTAAATCAGTGAATAAAGAATGCTTTATTTATTACAGAAAAGACCCAGTTTTGGATATCTGGGTTGAGTTTGGTCAACTTAATTGTAAAGGAAAACATTTCAAAGCGACTCTAATTCTTGTTCCTCTATCATATTTTCTTATTCCTTAATACCATATCTCCACTCAACGGAGAGGTATTATCCTGTGAGTACTCAAAGTGGTGAACTAACAGCATTTCATCCATCTGCACATTCTGAGTTCAAATCCTACCAAAGTCAACTTTGCCTTCTATCCTTTCAGGGTCAGTTATATAAGTACCATTCATATACAGGGGTTGATGTAATCAACTCTCCTCTTCCCCAGAATTTCAGGCTTTGAGCCAATAGTAGCAAGGATTATTATTATTATCATTATTTCTATTATCATTATCATTATTATTATTATTATTATTATTATTATCATCATCCTTATTATCCTCATTATTAAGGCAGTGAGCTGGCAAAATCGTTAGTATGCTGCATGAAAAGCTTAGTGGTATTTTGCCCACTGCTATGTTCCAAGTTCAAATTCTGCCAAGGTTGACTTTGCCTTTCATCCCTTCAGGGTCGATAAATTAAGTACCAGTGAAACACTGGGGTTGATGTAATTGACTTGTCCCCTCGCCACAAACTCCAGGCCTTGTACCTATTGTAGAAAGGATTATTATTATTATTATTATTAAGGTGGTGAGCTGGCAGAATTGTTAGCACGCCGGGAGAAATGTTTAGTGGCACTTTGTCTGTCCACACATTCTGAGTTCAAATTTCATCAAGGTTGACTTTGACTTTCATCCTTTTGGAGTCGATAAATTGAGTACCAGTGAAACACTGGGATCGATTGTAATCAACTGGTCCCCTCCCCCAAAATTTCAGGCCTTGTGCCTTTAGTAGAAAGTATTATTATTATTATTATTATTATTATTATTATTATTATTATTAAGGTGGCAAGCTGGTAGAATCATTAGCACGCTGAGTAAAATGCTTAGCGACACTTTGTCTGTCTTCATGTTCTGCGTTTAAATTCTGCCGTGGTCGACTTTGCCTTTCATCCTGTGCGGTAAGAAGTTTGCTTCCCAACCAAATAGTTCTGAGTTCAGTCCCACTGTGTGGCACCTAGCACAAGTGTCTTCCACTATAGCCTCAGGCCTTCTAGAAAACATGCGACTCTTCCCATATAATATCTAACACATGTCCTCATCAACTGGTCTACCACAAGTACAGCTTTTCTATATTAAAATCATAGAGGTGGAGACTGTGCTGTTATTTCTAGCAGGATGAGTGACAGTATAACCCTGTTTTTCATTGGTTGGTTGTTGTTGTTAGTAATGGTGGTGGTGGTGGTGGTGGTAGTAGAGGGTACAGAAGTAGCAGTAGTGATGTTAGTTGTGGTGATGGTGTTGCAGTGATGGGTGTGATAGTCCTGCTGGAGAAGGTGGTGGTGGTAGTAGTAGTAGTAATGGTTGTTATGGGGTGGTGGTGGTGGTGATAATGATGGTAGTGGTGATAATGGAGACAGTAGTAGTAATGGTGGTGGTATTGGTGATGGTGGAGGTAGTAGTAGTAGTAGCGGTTGTGACAGTAGTGGTGGTGGTGGCAACAGTCGTAGTAGTTGAGGTAGTGGTAGTAGTAGTAGTAGTAGTGGTTATGAAAGTGGTGGTTGTGGTAGCGGTGATGGTGGTGGCAACAGTCATAGTGGCAGTGGTTGAGGTGGTGGTGGTGGTGGTGGTGACAGTAATAATGCTATAATGATTGTTGTTGAGGAGCCAGTATATTGTTAACGAGGCTCTCTAAAGAACATTCTAGACTTCTTCTGTTGAATTCATTAAGGAAACATTCAATTACGTCTCTCCATGGAGTTGCTTCTCTGTTTTTTTTTTAGAAACCATTTTACAACAAAAGGGAACAAAACAAAAACAAAAAAAATACAAAATCTTCTCATTTTTTACTCACTCTTTCCTCTTTCTTTCTTACCTTCTTTTTCATCATTCACTCTCTCTCTCTCTCTCTCTGTTCCTCCCTTCCTTTCTCTCTGTTCTCTTTTCAAATCTCAAACGTTTTCTCTACACTTTCTCTCTCTCTCTCTCTCTCTCTCTCTCTCTCTCTCTCTCTCTCTCTCTCTCTCTCTCTCTCTCCCTCCCTCTCTCTTTTCCTCACTTTCTGCCTCATTATTTTCTCTTCTGTTCTTCTTCTTTCTCTTAAATATATTTATTCCTCTCACACTGGACAGAAATATCAGAGTATTGTTGTTGTTGTTGTTTAACCCCAGGTCAACACAAACAGGACTAGCAAACCTGTCCTGATCAGAAGCATTCCTGCTAACTGGCACTTTGTCAGCCACAATGATGAGGTTTTCTTCAACTGATTCAATTAATGGAACAGCTTGCTCATGAAATTAATGTGTAAGTGGCTGAGTACTCCATAGATACATGGGAGATTCAGCGTGATACAGAATGTGACAAGGTTGACCCTTTGGAATTAAAGGTACATCTCATTTTTGCCAGCAGGGTGGACTGGAGCAAAGTGAAATAAAGTGTAGATAAAGTCGATAGACAGACGGATAGATGGATAGATAGATAGATAAATTGATAGACATTCAGATAGATAGATACATAGATTGATAGATAGATAAACAAATAGATTTGTTGTTGGCACTCCGTCGCTTACGACGTCGAGGGTTCCAGTTGATCCGATCAACGGAACAGCCTGCTCGTGAAATTAACGTGCAAGTGGCTGAGCACTCCACAGACACGTGTACCCTTAACGTAGTTCTCGGGGATATTCAGCGTGACACAGTGTGACAAGGCTGACACTTTGAATTACTGGTAGACAGACAAACAGACAAATGAACAGATAGGCAGATGGATAGATAGATAGACAGACGGATAGATAGATAGATAGATAGACAGACAGACGGATAGATAGACAGAGAGACAGACAGATAGATAGACAGACAGACGGATAGCTAGATAGATAGACAGACAGACAGATAGATAGATTGACAGACAGATGGATAGATAGATAAACAGACAGACAGACGGAAAGATAGACAGATAGAGAGATAAATAGACAGACAGACAGATATATATAGATAAATAAACAGATAGATAGATAGACAGAAAGATAGATAGGTAGATAGATAGATAGACTGACAGACAGATAGATAGATTGATAGATAGACAGACAAGATAGATAGATAGACAGACAAATAGCGTCCCGGTTGACCTGATCCACAAAACAGCCTGCTCATGAAATTAATGTATCAGTAACTGAGCACTCCACGAACACGTGTGTACCCTAAATGTAGTTCTCAAGGAGATTCAGTGTGTCAGAGAGTGTGACAGGGCTGACCCCTTTGAATTACAGCTCCAACTCATTTTTGCCAGCTGAGTGGAATAGCGCAACAGGAAATAAAACAACATGAAATAAACCACATTGCACCACTGGAAATTGAACTCACAACCTAATGATCATGAAATGAATACTCTAACCACTAAGCCATGTAGCTTCACACTATCTTCAGGCTATGTCCATCTTGGATACACAGTGCATTGGATGCACAAAGTCATCAGAATGCCAAACACAATGCCATGTAGCATTCTGCTTCTCGGCAGTCTGAGTTCTAATCCTGCTGAAGTCAACTTTGTCATTTGTCCTTCAGGGGTCAATAAGTAAAGTACAAGCTTCGTCTTTTGCCCTCCTGGGGTCAATAAGTAAAGTACAAGCCATATAGTAGGAAGAGGGCAGGGTCTGTTTTTCTCTGTCTGTCTCCCTTCTACAACTCTTTCTTACTCAGAATCAGCTATGCTGAAATGAGTAAGGGGTTGTGAGGACCAACCGTGGTGACCCATTTTCTGGAACTGAAGTAGAGTTCAGTGAG
>NC_142954.1:14580045-14595045 GCF_046866305.1 Octopus bimaculoides | reverse complement strand
ATGTCTGCACATACATCATTGTCGTTGTCATCATCATCATCATCATGATTTAATGCTCATTTTCTCTGCTGGCAGGGACTGGATGCTTTGGAGGGAGCTGGCCAGGCAGAAGACTACACCAGGCTTCACTGTCAGTTTTGGCAGGGTTTTTACAGCTGGATGCCCTTCCTATCACCAACCATCTTACAGAGTGGACTAAGTGCTTCCTACGTGGCACCAACTGGTGAGGCCTTATATATATATATATATATACAGAGAGAGAGAGAGAGAGAGTGGGAGAGAGTGGGATAGAGAGAGAGAGAGAGAAAGAGATAGATACATACACACACACACACACACACACAGACATCTAAGTTATACTCGGCCACCCTCTATCTCTCTCTTGCCCTCCTCTACCTTCCTCCCATTTATATTCTGATCTCCGTATCTTGAAGGTATGCCCCTGGCACTTCACCATCATCTCTCTCTCTCTCACACTCTCACCCTCTTGCTCTCTTACACTCTCCTCTCTCTCTCTCTTGTCCTCTGTATGTGTGTATCTGTGTGTGTGCATACGTAAGAGGATCTTTGGAAGAGGTGGCCTTGTTCCGGCTGATGAGAGGTTAGGGTGTGACAGAGGGACAGGAGCTGGCAGAAATGTTAGCACGCCAGGCGAAATGCTTAGCGGTATTTCGTCTGCCGTGACGTTCTGAGTTCAAATTCCGCCGTGGTCGACTTTGCCTTTCATCCTTTCGGGGTCGATTAAATAAGTAAAGTTACGCACTGGGGTCGATATAATCGACTTAAACCGTTTGTCTGTCCTTGTTTGTCCCCTCTTTGTGTAGCCCCTTGTGGGCAGTAAAGAAATAAGAGGGACAGGAACAAGTGTCTTGCTGTAGAGGAGATAAATGGTTATCCAGTCAGAGGGAGAGAGCAAAAGAGAGTGAGAGAGAGAGAGTGAAAGAGAGTGAGACAGAGAGAGAGAAAGAGGGAGGGAGAGAATGAAAGAGAGTGAGACTGAGAGAAAGAGAATGAGACACAGAGAGAGAGAAAGCGGGAGGGAGAGAGTGAAAGAGAGTGAGAGATCAAGAATGAGGACAGAAACAAGTGTGTTGGCGTTGAAGAGGTACATGGTTACCCAGTCAGATGCCGAGAGAGAGAGAGAGAGAGAGAGAGGGAGAGAGAGAGAGAGAGAGAGAGAGGGAGAGAGGGAGAGAGAGAGAGAGAGAAAGAGAGAAGAGTGGAAGAGAGCAAGAGAGTGCAGGAGAGAGGTGGTGGTGAAGTGCCAGGGGCATACCTTCAAGATACGGAGATCAGAATATAAATGGGAGGATGGTAGAGGAGGACAAGAGAAAGATAAATAGTGGCAGAGTGTGTGTGTGTATACATATATGAATGTATGTGTGTGTGTGTGTATGTACACACACTCACACACAGGTGTACATGCACACACACATCCATACATGAGCTTGTTCTGCCATTTATGAAAACGTGTCCCCCCCTTCCCCAGCTAAAGACTTTGTTTCTAGAATTGCAAGAGATAACAGCCAAATCTCCCTCAAATCACAGATTAGTCTTAACCAAACAAATGATACATTAGACAACATAGTCTACGTACGTTATGTCTAGTGAGGAAAATACGACAGGATGGTCATGGCTGGAGTACCTGTGATGATATATCTGCTTAGATAGGGAAGACTTGGAATTAAACAATCTACAACAACAACAACATTTAATAACCTGTTTTTATTAATTTCCTGCAGAAAATAATTCATTTCTGTTATTTAAATTATCTATTTTAACGATGATAACTTAATTAAAAATCTATAATTATTAAGAACAAAAACCTATTTCTGTTTAATTATTAAATTGTTTTATTGGATTCAGCTAGAAGAATGCTGCCTTAAAGCTGTTCTGCTTTCAAAAGTTCCAAGACGATGATGTCTTAAAAACTCTAGGTCGATATATCTTTGAGTCATCTGGGACAAGTTTTAAAACTCCATCTGAAACTGATGCCACGTCTTGCCGTTTATAATTTCCAATATTGGTTTTTATTTTGAATTTGGGAATTCCAATGATTCTAATCAGTTGAAACTTTTGAATTCCTATGACTTTTGGATCAGAAAGAATTTCACAAATTTCTCCATGATGCCAGGCTTAACCCTTTCGCTAACGTACTTCCGTTAAAGTACACTGCTTTTGTGTCAATGGCACCTGTACCAGTAGATCACTAAGAGCACCGTCCAAGCGTGATTGTTGCCAGAGCACCAGCTGTCTGGCTTCCGTGCCGGTGGCACGTAAATAACACCATTTGAGCGTGATCGTTACCAACGTCGCCTTCCTGGCACTTGTGCCAGTGACACGTGAAAAGACATTTGAGCGACTTTGTTGCCAGTACCACTGGACTGGCTCCTGTGCAGGTGGCACGTAAAATACACCATTTCGAGTGTGGCCATTGCCAGTAACTTCAGACTGGCCTTCGTGCCGGTGGCATGTAAAAGCACCCACTACACTCTCGGAGTGGCTGGCGTTAGGAAGGGCATCCAGCTGTAGAAACTCTGCCAAATCAGATTGGAGCCTGGTGTAGCCATCAGGTTCACCAGTCCTCAGTCAAATCGTCCAATCCATGCTAGCATGGAAACCGGACGTTAAATGATGATGATGATTATGATGAATAAAGAATTATCTATTGTCACACAACCAGGGTATGTCTCTGACAGGTTAATATGGAAAGGATTAACATAAGGTGCAGGAGTGGCTGTGTGGTAAGAAACTTACTTCCCAACCAGGTGGTTCAGGGTTCAGTCCCACTCCATGGCACCTTGGGCAAGTGCCTTCTTTTATAGCCTCAGGCCGATCAAAGCCTTGTGAGTGGATTTGGTAGATGGAAACAGAAAGAAGCTCACTGTATGTGTATATGTATATATATATATATATATGTAACATATGGTATAATTATATACTGGGCAAGTTTTAGCCATTTCTCCACAGACTGAAAAAAAAATGATGAAGAACTTAATCGATATTTTAAACCTTACTGGGTTCTCATCAGAGGTGTCTACAACATTCTGACAGCCTCCAGAGAAACAGACAGCAAAACTCTTTATATACTCAACAAATGCAGCAGTTACTCTATGAAGGAGACCCTAATTTGCATACTGAAAGTGTGTAACACTATAAATACCAGTGGCCTGTTAATGGGGATCTTAGTTCACACAGTATGATATAATATATATATATGTATATATATATATATATATATCAATATAGTCATGGCACTCCATTAGTTACAATGACAAGGGTTCCAGTTGATCCAATCAATGGAACAGCCTGCTCGGGAAATTAATATGCAAGTGGCTGAGCACTCCACAGACACATGTACCTTTAACGTAGTTCTCGGGGAGATTCAGTGTGACAAGGCTGACCCTCTGAAATACAGGTACAACAGAAACAGGAAGAAAGAGTGAGAGAAAGTTGTGGTGGACGATTACAGCAGGGTTTGCTTCCCCTCCCCCCATGCCAGAGCCTCATAGAGCTTTAAGTGTTTTCACTCAATAAACACTCACAACGTACAGTCTGGGAATCGAAACCGCAACCCTATGACTGCGAGTCCAATGCCCTAAGCACTGGGCCATTGTGCTTCCACATATTGATATATATATATATATATATATATATATATATATATATATATATACATACATATATGTATGTATGTATGTATGTATGTATGTATTTGTGTGTCTGTGTTTGTCCCCCCACCATTGCTTGACAACCGATGCTGGTGTGTTTACATCCCCGTAACTTAGCAGTTTGGTAAAAGAGACTAATGGAATAAGTACTAAGCTTACAAAGAATATGTCCTGGGGTCGATCTGTTCGACTAAAGGCAGTGCTCCAGCATGGCCACAGTCAAATTGACTGAAACAAGTAAAAGAATAAAAGAACATTATCATATTTCTATTGAAACACGTAGCCATTTCTTTTCGAATTAATTTTGAAAATAACAAAGAATTTAGTAAAATAACTTTGTCATTATTAAGCTGGTTTTTAGAATATAAATTAACAGGAAATTTTGATGGAAGGTTTTATTGTCTTTTATGTCACATAGGATACACATTTTCTTCTAAAATATGTTTCAAAAAGAAAAAACAAAAAATTCTCCTGGATATCATTTGAGAAGTTGGACTTCCTTAAGATAATTCTGTTCATGATGCTTTGCCCCTGAAATTGAGAAGCATCAAGTATGTCCCTGTGTCTTTTATGCCACCAAATATTGTAATCTAACCCTTTGGCATTCAAATTACTAAGTCAAGCATAATGCTTATTCATTGAAATTGGTTGCATTTAATTATGCATTATCTCACTGCTTCAAGATTTCAATGAAGTTGATTGCATATTTTGAGAATGACATTGTAGGGTAAGTGTGAGAGGCTGAATCTGGCCAGTTTGAACATAAAACATGTAGAATATAGGGCCTGATATAGCCAGTTTAATGCTAAAGGAGTTAAATCACCTTAAAACAGGAAGTTTGTGTCATATAACCAGGTGTGGTCTATGAGACGTTGTTATTAAAAGGGTTGAATGAGCTGAGATGATTTTTGGTTTGTTATTTATACTTCCTGGAATATTTCAAAATTGGTAATTTTCAATTTAGTTGTTAGCTGAATTTCGGGATTCCTGTTAATATTTACATTGGTAATTCAAATCTCATCCAGATCTGTTTTATCCTACTGGGGTCAATAAAATGGAAATGGAGGACAATGGAATCAACTGAACTACAGGCTATAAAGAAGTACTCCAGAATAGCAGAAGACTAATGATTGAACACAAGAGAAGGAGAAAAATAATACGCACACAAAGAAACACACAAACATGTGTTGAAACACACACATATACATACACACATACATATGCACACACACATACATGCATATGCACACACACATACATATATACATATGCACACACATACATAAACACATACCTATATGCATATGCACATACACACATACATATATATACATATGCACACACACACACACACATGGTACCTGTACACCTGCCTCCCCATTAGTCTTAGTCAAGCTCAGCTCCACAACACCAGAAGGGAAGCCGTTAATTAACTAATCACAGCTACAAGTCATTAATGACATTTTGAAAATATATCAAACATTCTACAACTTCCGGATATATAATGTATGTGTGTGTGTGTGTGTGTGTGTTTGTGTGTGTTTGTGTGTGTATATATATATATATATATATATATATAAATATATATATATATATATATACATATATATATAGGCAAGAATGGAGAATAAATTTCTCATCTACGTTTAAATTCTTCAGAAAATAACCAAATCAGAATTCTGAACCTACGAACATGGATTTATCTTAAACAGCTTACAAGATTTTTGTCTCCATCTTCAGTTCGTTTCATTTGACATAACACCTGAAACCTAAATGAATGTTTATAAATGCTTAAACACAAAATTCCTACATATTTTTGTCTTCTTAATTCATTGATATTTTATTTTAGTGAACTAAGTTCCGTGTCTGAAACCCATCAACCTTTCATGTAAATGCTCTCAATTAAGTGATTTTTATAAATTCACAATCAAATTTTTATATTGTATGATATTTAAAAAATTTTTTGATAGCTATAGCATGGAGTTGATCCCATCAGCCTTCCACATGCATGGACTCACACTAAAATTGTTCATCAATAATCTAATAGTTTATTTAAACATTTAATTTAGTTTTAATTTGAACCATTCGCTTCCCTCTTCTTGCATGAACAATATGCTTCTTCGATTCAACATCTGTAATTTTAGGGAAATTCTTATATTTTTAGGATTTTTACCAAATCTTTAAAAAATTTTAATATCTTAAAACGCTGTTATGTTTTGGTGCAGGAGTGTACCCCTGATGAAAGAAATGTGGTCAATTGTTATGGATGGAAGACTCCCCCATTTCAAACCAAAATTTTTCAAAACGATCATAAGAATATGTACTCACTCAAGATTCATCCTAATTCATCATAAACCATCGCTCCTTGGATTCCTACTGTCTAACCTTGTCAACGATTTGTAAAATTTGAATACTTAACACTGAATAATTCAAAGCAGGTACATTTCTGTATTATACATTATCATGATTTGCATATTTGTACATCAATTGATGATGTATATGAATATGCCGATGATGTGAAGTGATTTAATTTCATGAAGGGACTTGACCTTTGAAATTTGTTTTCCACTCTTGCCTATATTCTTAGTGCTCCTTAAGAGGGCTAACGAATGGCACTATATTAAAGGATATCCTTTTGATATACTGCTCATAATTATTCTATACATATACATATATATATATATATACATACATATATAAATATATATATATATAAAGACGATAAGAAATGGAGCAATAAAGTCATTATTTAATTAAGATGACTTTAAAACACCAATGATCCACTTCTCATTGTTCATTATTGCTCTATTTCTTATCGTCTCTATATATATTAAACCATGGTTTTTACCTTTAAATTACCTACTACTGTATACCTTATAATGAGGTCTATACATACTGATGTAATATACCAGGAGTGCCCATGGATACAACTATCCCTTAGATGGTTGCATAACTTCTAACTTATATCTTAGTTAACATATATATATATATATATATATACACATATACAAACACACATACACACATACAAATACACATGCATGTATATATGTGTACAAACCACCATTTATATACATATATATCACCGTTTATATATATATATATATATACATATATATATATATATATATATATATATATATATACATATATATATATATATATATATATATATATATATATATATATATACAAACACACACATATAAGCATACACACATATACATACATAAATATATACACACATATATACATATATGTACACACATATGTGCACACACACACACAGTCACTTGGTCACACACACAAACGCACACACACAACTGCCCAGTTGATGTTTAAATTCCTATGAAAACAGATTTTTTTTTAACCACTTCTTTCATTATTGGTGAGAAATTTAAAAAATAAAACCAAGAGGATATGCGTATATATGCATTTATACAAATACATATATACACACATATAGATGCATAATACATCATATAATCACACGCACACAAACACATACACACAAACATATACACACACACACGAGTGAGTGGACAAACAAAAGAAAAGAGCATTCAATACATTGAGCTGAGATTACATGTATTATTTAAAAACAGTTTGATTTGGTTCTGTGTGACTTTAAGTTTCACCGGCCCCTAAAGGGAGCACACCGCTTTCAGGCTTTTTTTGCATGCTAAATCTTCTTGAAATCACACCTTATCATCTTAGATAAAATGCGAGCACATAACATGCTGTGTGACCCTCGCTTTGTTTGTACAAAATGAAAAGTCATGGTGGTCATTTTTGGAAAAAGCTTTGAGCATAAGCCAGCTTGATGAGAGCTGAACGAGGCAGTTAAACAACAACAAAAACAAACAAAAAAATACAGTTACAGCAAACAAAAATCAACAATGACAAATGTCACAACAACCATACTAAAAAACATTTTGGTTAGGAATGGCATTGTTAAAGAGAACGAAGTTGTTGGCAGACATCTATAAAACACCATTACATGGTCAATTTGTGGGCAAATATCGTAAAATCCTAGCATGAGGAAATAATAAAATGGCAAATATATATATGTGGGTGTATGCGTGTGAGAATGTATGTATGCATATATGCATGTATAAATATGGTTGTGTGTATATATATATATCACATACATGTGTGTATATGTATGAGTGGGTGTACATATATATATATATGTATATATAAATATATACACACATATATGTAGATATACACACGTTTACATATATATATATATATATATATATATATATATATATATATACACATGCCAAGGTATATGTGTGCATATATATGTATATATGTGTGTGTGTGTGTGTGTGTATATGCATGTATATTTGCGTGATATATATCTGTTTTGCTTACAAACCTCCATCGCATGCTTTCTGCTCCTTCCCTCAGCTCAGCATCAACTTTTTATAATCGTGTAATTTCCTTCTCGTAACACATACACACTCACACACACACACACACATGCACATACACACACATGCACACACATACACAAAACCATCAACCTCTCACTAGAACAGAGTGTCTGACTCAAACAATACAAATCTTAGCAGAAAACACGCTAGGCTCTCTTGTCACCACCACCAACAACAGCAACCATCGCCATCATAACAACCATCAACACCTCCATCACCATCATCACCATCACAAGCAACACCACAAATAATAACCAATACTACCACAATGACAACTATCACTTCTATTACTACTACTACTACTACTACCATCACAGCCTACAGCACCACCACTACAACAACACTCACTACCACCACCACCACTGCTATTTCATTTCCACTTAATTATCACCAAATGGTTGATTAGTCAATTACCATACACTTCTCACTCCACCCTACTGGCTACATCTCTCCACCCTTCCCCAACCACAAACCCTGTATCCACCCCTTTTCCCACCCCCACCCACAGATATATTTGGCTCACTTTCTCCATATTGCTTTCTTTCTTTCTCTTTCGCCTTTTCTTTTCTTTTTTTTTCTTACATTTTTTTTCCATCATTTCTTTCTTTATTCAAATCTCACCCACCACTTTCTGTCTCAATAAGCTCTTATATGGAATTCCTACACTCCAAGACAGGCTGAGGACAATATCATACTCCTCTGGTTCCACTTTTACCACAGTTTTTCCAGCTGGATGCTCTTCCTGTCACCAACCATATCACAGAACAGTTGCAGGGTGTACTTCATAGAGGCACCAGCATTAGAGAGGCTGTCTTGTCTCTGGCAACACTTAAAAGAGTTCCTGTTTTGCACAAGTTTAATATCTCTGTATCTGACATTTACAGTTTTGCAATGACTAAGCATTTCTGTGATGCCATCGCAAAATTACTGTGAAGTATGCCTGGTTATCATTCAACTTCGCCAAATCAATACATTGAGTAACTTCACATCTAATGGACAGTTGGTTAGTTGGTTTTTTTCTTTTTCTCTCATATGTTTGCAATACAGCATTACTTACATCATGTGCATGTCTAAACACACACGCACACACATGCATAAATATATATACACACACAGACACAGGTGTTTATATACACAGATATACATACATACATACATATATATATATATATATATATATATATATATATATATATATATATATATATATATATATATTTATATATACATGTGTGAGTGTATGTATACAGGCATAGATACCCACACAGACATATATACATATATATACACATATGTGCTATACATGTATATGTGTGTGTGTGTGCATGCAAGTCTGTATGTAAATATCTATCTATCTATGTATCTATCTATCTATATACATATATATAAACAGGAAAGCACACAGGTATTTATATATATATATATATATATATATATATATATATATATACATACACACACAGACATATGCGTACACACACATATATGCCTAAATATATATATATACACACCCACATATACATTTGTTCCAAACCAAAGCGTCACTCTTATACTATTGCCGTTGTTGTCGTTGTTGTTATTCTGAGCTTCCGGTTCCGTAGAACTTTCACCAACCAATGTTATTGAAGTCAATCAACTTTGGAATTCAATAAACTTCGGCTTCAAACAAATCAATGAATGCATTCTATAATAACTATTGTAAACCCTTTTTCTCTCTTTTCTACAATACATACATTAATATATTCACACATGCATATGCATATATATATATATATACATACATATATATATATATATATATATATATATATATATATATATATATATATATATGTATATATATGTATATATCTATGTACCACTCTACACACACATGTACATGTGCATATATATAATTACGTATGTATATCTGAATGGGTGTGCATACATTTACATATATGTATATATTTATTTATCATTATCTCCAACATTGTTATTTCTTGGTTTTCAAAATTTCATATCATTGAGTTTATCTACATGTATACACACACATGCGTATATGTGTATACACACACATGCGTATATGTGTGTGCATATGTGTTGTATGTATATATATATATATAAATATGAATGTATTGTATCATTTATCTCATTAGACTGTGGCCATGCTGGAGCAGCCCCTTGGAAAAATTTTAGTCGAATGAATTGAACCCTAGTAGTTATTTATTTTAAACCTGGCACTTATTCTATCGTTCTCTTTGGCTGAACTGCTAAGTTAAGTAAACACACCAGCACTGGCTGTCAAGCACTGGTGGGGGGACAAGCACAGACACAAAGACACACATACAGACAATGGGCTTCTTTCAGTTTCCGCCTACCAAATTCACTCAAATGGCTTTGGTCAGCCCAAGATTAGAGTAGAAATCACTTGCTCAAGATGCTTTGAATTGGGACTGAACCTGGAACTATGTGGTTGAGAAGCAAGTCTCTTACCACACAGCCATGACTGCACCTATTTTATTTTTTTTCTTTTACTTGTTTCAGGCATTTGACTGCAGCCATGCTGGAGCACCACCTTTAGTCAAACAAATCGACCCCAGGACTCATTCTTTGTAAGTCTAGTATTTATTTTATCTGTTTCTTTGCTGAACTGCTAGGTTATGGGGATGTTAACACAGCAGCATTGGTTGTCAAGTGATGGTGGGGGGGACAAACACAAACATATATATATATATATATATATATATATATATATATATATATAAGTAGCGGGGTTGATTTGTTTGACTAAAATTCCTCAAGTTGGTGCCCCAGCATTGCCACAGTTTAGTGAATGAAACAAGAAGAAAAAAAAGAGATTTTAGCATTCAAATTATTCTGCCAAACGTAATGCTTATTTATTTAAATTGTTTTTAATTTATTATGCATTATCTTCTAGCGACAAGATTTTAATGTGTTTATTTTTCAAAAGACATTATGGGATAGGTATGAGAGGCAGAATCTGGCTAGTTTGAATGTAAAATAGATAGAATATTTTGACTTAACATGGCCAGTTTAAATACTAAAAAGATACACAAGGAGTTACCCTCTTTTATGAGTCATGTCTAATACCTCTTTGTGGCTTACAACACTTGCAAAAGACACACTGCTGATTCAATAACTTTATTACTATTTTTTTAAAATTTGTGTTTTAGTGTGAAGTACAGATGATAAAAAGCATGTAAATGGTTATTTTATAATTGTGTCTGTTCAGTTAATTATTGTTTTAATAACTGTATCTCTTCATGAAATTGTAATTTTTTAAACATAATTGTATTTATTTATTTAATTCTTCTTTTCTTCCTGTTATAAGTGTGATCATTTATTAGTTCTTTCGGTTGCGTATTATTTTCATTTTTAATCTGTCTCTTTGTCCAAAAAATTTGGGCTGGGGCCATATTCACTGCTCTACCTATTGAGAGAATGTATTCACTGTAACCTGAATTGTCATAGATTCTCTTCCAAATCTTACAGAGGTGACCTCATTGAACCATTAATAAACAAAGCAAAATAGATGTTCACATATATATAACCATCATCATCATCGTCATCATTTAAGGTCCGTTGTCCATGCTGGCATGGGTTGGACGGTTTGACTAGGGCTGGTGAGCTGAAAGGCTGCACCAGACTCCAGTCTGATTTCGCATGGTTTTCTATGGCTGGATGCCCTTCCTAACGCCAACCACTCTGAGAGTGTAATGGGTGCTTTTGCATGCCATTTGCATGACACTGGTATCTGTCATGACTGTGCTTGACTTCATGGGTCTTCTTCTCAATATATTTATATCTATAAGGCAGAAACGTTAGCATGCCTGGCGCAATGCTTTGCGGTATTTCATCTGTCTTTACTTTCTGAGTTCAAATTCCGTTGAGGTCGACTATGCATTTCATCCTTTCGGGGTCGATAAATTAAGTACCAGTTGCATACTGGGGTCGATCTAATCGATTGGCCTCCTCCCCAAAAATTTTGGGCCTTGTGCCTACAGTAGAAAAGAATATATCCATAACTATATATCATCATCATCGTTTAACGTCCGCTTTCCATGCTAGCATGGGTTGGACGATTTGACTGAGGACTGGTGAAACTGGATGGCAACACCAGGCTCCAGTCTATATATATCCCAAATAATGTCAACCCTGTTCTCTTTCTTGGAAGGGGAAGACTTTGTGAAAGGTTCAACATGAAGCTTCTCTCAAAGTAGGGTGAGAGAGAGAGAGAGAGAGAGAGAGAGAGAGAGAGAAAGAGAAAGAGAGAGAGATGAATAGATAGAAATATAACTAGATAGATTAATAAAGATGAGACATATAGAGAAAACGAAAGAGGTAGATAGAGATAGAGAGATAGATAGATAGATACATACATACATAGACTGATGAATGGATAGATAGATAGATAGATAGATAGATAGATAGATAGATAGATAGATAGATAGATAGATAGATAGATAGATAATCAAATGGAAGAGATCTAGCTATATAGATAAATAGAAAAATAGGTGGACAGATAGATAGATAGATAGATAGAGAGAAAAAGTAAGATAGAAAGTGGCCAACTGACAGACAGTCAGATAGATAGAAAGAGATGGACAGATATAAATAGAGGGAGAAAAAGAGAGTGAGAAAGAGTAAAAAAGGTAGATTGATAGATAAATAATAGGATATACAGATAAATTCATAAAGAAAAAGAGAAAGAAAGAGAGACAGAGAGACAGAGGGATAGCTAGCTAGATGGATGGATTGGAAAAAAGATAGATAGGATGAAAGATAGACAGATTGATAGAGAGACAGTGAGTGAAAGAGTTAGACAGATAGGAAAAATGATTGACAGAGTGGGGAGCGAGAGAGAGAGAGAGAGAGAGCAAAAGAGATTAAATTGTTTGATAAACAGATAGATGGGTAGATAGATAAATAGGTAGAAAGATAGACAGACAGATAGATAGATAGATGATAGATAGATATTTGGATAGATAGATAAATAGATAGACAGAGAAATTGGTAAATAGATAGATAGATAGATAGAGAGAGAGAGAGAGAGAGAGAGAGAGAGAGAGAGAGAGAGAGAGAGAGAGAGAGAGAAAGAGAGAGAATAGATAAAAATAGAGAGAAAGATGACCCCCATTACCACTTGAGAAGCACTTCATATAAATCTCAACCCCAGAAGGATGAAAGACACATTTGACCTTACTGGGATTTGATCTTGCTCAATACACAGAGCTGTGATAATTACTGCAAGGTATTTACCTACTCTTCTAATACGTCTGACATTCTAAATAGCAATTTTAGAGAGAGCGAGGAATGTGCTAGAGAGGAGCCTCTGGCTATTTTCTCACTTAGAATTGGTAATTGTAATGTCCAATATCATTTTACATTGAAATTTGTTGCACTTAATACATTCATAATTACACTAGCACTGCTACCAGCACCACCACCACCGCTGCCGCCACCACCAATTTGTTTTCTGAATTATTATCTTTATGTATCTTCTATCTTTTACTTGTTCAGTCATTAGACTGTGGCCATGCTGGGGCATCGCCTTGAAGAATTTTTTTTCAGTCAAACTAGTCAATCCCAGCGCTTATTATTAGTTTGGAAAGCCTGGTACTTATTCTATCGTTCTCGTTTGCCAAACTTCTAAGTTGCAGGGACATCAACAGACCAACACCGGTTGTCAAGTAGCAGTGGTGGGGATAAACATATACACACATCCATACACACACATATATAATCATATATATATATATATATATATATATATAGCCAGCTAAGGGTTTTTAACTCTTATTTCCAGCAATGTAGGTGCTTCCCTGCACCATCAGTTGCAATTGAATTTTCCCTTTTTCATCTTACAATGTGTATAGCCACCTTCTTTATTATTATTATTATATATATATACATATATATATATATATATATATACGATGGACTCGCCTGTCGTTAGACGATGTATGAGAGTTTGACAATTTCTTATCAAATAACCACACAGATGATTTGTTTATAGTAATCAAATGTTCATATAGACATAATCTCACTCCCTCCATCAGATCCACATTACCTGTACAGGTGCAATGGGTGCCACATGTCAGATGATGAAATGTTTGCAGGGCAACATGAAATGAAGTGCTTTGCTCAAGAACACAATGCAACGCCCGGTTTGGGAATCGAACCCATGATCTCGCAATCGTGAGTGCAACACCTTAACCACTAAGCCATGTGCTTTCACACACACATATATATATTTATATTAAGGGCATTACCTACACATTAATGCCTCACACTAAGAGGGACCCTTAAGTCAAAACTACCATAATAAATACAATATAATTAGACTGTGGCCATGTTTGTGTAGACATAATCTCACCCCACTCAGTTGTGTAAGACTGAAGGAGGTGAAAGTCTGATAGAAGGACAAGAAGAGGTGTCTGGTTGAGGAAGAGAATATGAGGCTTCCTAGTTGGGAAGAGAGAGTGGGTTCTGCCCCACTGAGTTGCACCTTGGAAAAGTGTCTTCTACTATAACCTCACACTGTCCAAAGCCTTTTGAGTGAATTTGGTCAACAGAAACTGAAAAGAAGCCCATTGTGTGTGTGTGTGTGTGTGTGTGTGTGTGTGTATATATATATATATATATATATATATACATATATATTTAAGAATAGGATAAAATCTTTATAAGAATTTCTCAAGTAGTCAGCATGAAAAAACCTCATAAGGGAAAAATTTATAATTATTCCCTTTAAATATATTTATTTATATTAAGGGCATTACCACACGTAAATGCCTCACGCTATGAGGGACTCTTAAAGTCAATACTACCATAGTAAATACAGTGTACCGAATGCGAGGGAATGCAACTCTTGAAGCGAACTC
>NC_142954.1:14532545-14575045 GCF_046866305.1 Octopus bimaculoides | reverse complement strand
GCCCGGCGTGCTAACGATTCTGCCAGGTCGCTACCCTCTGTTGTCCATACTGGCATAGGTTGGCTGGTTTGACCAGGGACAGCAAGCTGGAAGGCTGCACCATATTCCAGTCTGATTTGGCATGGTTTCTACAGCTGGATGCCTTTCCTAATGCCAACCACTCTGACAGTGTAATATGTGCTTTTACATGCCACCAGAATGGGTGCCATTTGCGTGATACCAATATATGCCATGACTGGGGTTGTCAGAAGTTGGCACTAGTGTTACCATTGCCAAGGAACTGGAACAGATCCTACAAGACTTCTTGCCTTGACCTTTTAGAAGTTCTGCCAATTCTTTAATCTGGATTAATACTTTTTATCTTCCAGTAAAACTTTGTTCAGTCATTGGACCATGGCCATGCTGGGGCACTGCCCTTAAGAGTTTAGTTAAAAAAATCAACTGCAGAGCTTTTATTCTAAAGCCTGGTACTTATTCTATTAGTCACTTTTGATGAACCACTAAGTTACAAGGATGTAACTTGATCAAGTGTCTTCTACTAAAACTCAGGGCTAGCCAAAGCCTTGTGAATGAATTTGTTAGATGGAAACTGTGAGAAAGCCCATCATATGTTTTTGTCGCTGCATTGTGTTTGTATCCTACCACTGCCTGACAACCAGTGACAGTTTGTTTATATCCACATGACTTAGCAGTTTGGTAAAAGAAACAGATAAAATAAGTACCATGCTAAAAAAGAAAAAGTAACGGGGCCAATTCAATCTGTCCAACTAAACTCTTCAAAGTGGTGCCCCAGCATGGCCACAATCTAATGACTGAAACATGTGAAAGAGTACGACAGCACAGTGTATAATTTAATGAACATCTGGCTGCTATTTCTAGCAAGACAAGCAGCCAAGTAGACAGGCCTGGCTTATTGAGGAGCTAAAGAAATTTAATTATATTGGAGGATCTATCCAAGAAGATAATGACTACACCACTAATTAATTACTAGTTAATTAAGCTCAAGAGATAATACTCCGTCATTAGTGATGAGAATGAACACAAGACATTCGTATCAGCCATTTACATAGAAATGCGCAATCTTTTTCTTCTCTTTTCCCTCTTGTTTCTTTCCCCAAACAATTTACCTGACATTCCCTCTTCACATCTCTCGTTTATTGCATGTGTGTGTGTGTGTGTGTGCGTGTGTGTGTGGGAGCATGTGTATACATGTGTGCTGATGAAAGATCAATGGAGCAAGTATAGTACACAAGATCTTAAGTGTGTTTTCATACTTCACACTCACATACACACACTTAGGTGTGTGTATACACATTTACCTATTCATATATATGTATGTATGTATATATAATTATATATATCATCATCATCATCATCGTTTAACGTCCGCTTTCCATGCTAGCATGGGTTGGATGATTTGACTGAGGACTGGTGAAACCGGATGGCAACACCAGGCTCCAATCTAAATTTGGCAGAGTTTCTACAGCTGGATGCCCTTCCTAACACCAACCACTCAGAGAGAGAGTGTAGTAGGTGCTTTTACGTGTCACCTGCACGAAGGCCAGTCAGGCGATACTGGCAACGGCCACGCTTGAAATGGTGTCTTTTATGTGCCACCCGCACAAGCCAGTCCAGGGGCACTGGCAACGATCTCGCTCGAAAATCCTACGGAAGCCAGTCAGGCGGTACTGGCAACGGCCATGCTCAAAATGGTGCATCTTATGTGCCACCCGCACAAGAGCCAGTCCAGGGGCACTGGCAACGATCTTACTTGGCTTGCCGGGTCTTCTCACGCACAGTACATTTCCAAAGGTCTCGGTCAGTAGTCATCGCCTCGGTGAGGCCCAATGTACGAAGGTCTTGCCTCACTACCTCAGCCCAGGTCTTCCTGGGCCTACCTCTAGGTATAAATATATGTGTGTATATATATATATATATATATATGTACGTATATATTAATATATATATGTTTATATATATATTTATTGGCTAAACTGGCAACATGACCATCCCCAAATACAACAATATATATATGTATATATAAATATATATATGTGTATATATATATATATACCGGAGTAAGCACATGAAATGTGCAACAAGGTGGAAAAAAGAATACTCAAATACCAGAGGTAGAGTAATATGCTTTAGTTAAAAGCAGCAGAAATATAACAAAAGACTGTTACTCTGAGTTTTACGTTCCCGATGAACGGGAATGTGAAACTCTGTGTTATATTTCTGCTGCTTTTAAATAAAATATATATATATATATATATATATATATATGTATATATATATATATATATGTATATATATATATATATATATATATATATATATATATATATATATATATATATAATATATATATATATATATATATATATACATATATATATATATATATATATATAATATATATATATATATATATATATAAATATATATATATATATACATATATATGTATATATATATATATATATATATATATATATATATATATATATATATACATACATATATATATATATATATATATATATATATATATATATATATATATATGTATATATATATATATATATGTATATATATATATATATATATATATATATATATATACATATATATATATATATATATATATATATATATACATATATATATATATATACATATATATATATATACATATATATATATATATATATATATATATATATATATATATATATATATATATATATATATATATATACATATATATATATATATATATATATATATATATATATATATATATATATACATATATATATATATATACATATATATATATATACATATATATATATATATATATATATATTTATATATATTTATATATATATATATATATATATATATATATATATATATATATATATATAAATAAACATACTGGTGCAGCAGTGGCTGTGTGGAAAGTAGCTTGTTTACCAACCACATGGTTTTGGGTTCAGTCCCACTGTGTGGCACTTTGGGCAAGTGTCTTCTACTATAGCCTCAGGCCGACCAAAGCCTTGTCAGTGGACTTGGTAGACGGAAACTGAAAGAAGCCCATCGTATATATATATTTATATATATATAAAAGCACCCACTACACTCTCTGAGTGGTTGGCGTTAGGAAGGGCATCCAGCTGTAGAAACTCTGCCAAATTAGATTGGAGCCTGGTGTAACCATCCGGTTGCACCAGTACTCAGTCAAATCGTCCAACCCATGCTAGCATGGAAAGCGGACGTTAAACGATGATGATGATGATGATATATATATATATATATATATATATACACACACACACACATATGCATGTGTATATTTCTGCATCTGTGTTTGTCCCCCATCATCGCTTGACAATCGATGCTGGTGTGTTTACGTCCCTATAACTTAGCGGTTTAGCAAAAGAGATTGATAAAACAAGAACTAGGCTTACAAAGAATAAGTCCCGGGGTCGATTTGCTCGACTAAAGGTGGTACATATGGCAACTGTGTGAAGTTTGCAATGAACCACTGGTGGCACGTGTGACAGTAAATGTGTTGATGGAATAGCTCTCACCAGAGTTATCAAATAATTCACTAGTGAACCTCTGAGTAATGAAGTACCTAGTTTTAAACACTGTTTAAATCTTTTGTGTGTGTGTGGGTACAGTTATGATGCTGAGAAAGATGGTATTGATTATGATTATTATCATTGCCATTCTCATCATCATCGTCATCATCATAATTGTCATCATTGTCATCGTCATAATCATAATTGTCATGGTCATCATCATCATCATCTTCATCTTCATAATTGTCATGGTCATCATCATCATCATCTTCATCATCATCATAATTGTCATGGTCATCATCATCATCATCTTCATCATCATAATTGTCATGGTCATCATCATAATTATCATCACCATCATCATCATCATAACTGTCATGGTCATCATCATCATCATCATCATCATCACCATCGTAATTCTCATTGTGATCATCATCATAGTTGTTATTGTCATCATCATCATTATCATCATGAGATGAGCCGAGAGCGCCTCTTAACCAAATGCTTTTTAGGGATTGTTGCATGCTGTTAAGTGGTGCATGACAGATAAACATTCTCCTGGATAAGACAGCTAACATTTCTCTGTTGACCTGGTTACCTGGCAGGGAGTTGAACTGAGATGATGTTGAAATGGGACGGTAATGTTCAACGCTGAAAATGGGTGCGTATATGTGTGTATGTGTGTGCATATGCAAGAGAACTATGTAAAACTTCACATGTAAAGTAAAAAAAAAAAAAAAAATGGGAAAAATAATCCAGAATCCTTGTCCAGTACCAGATCGATCCCAAAATCTAATGAGACTGTGTCAGTCAAAAGGCAAAACACCTCTGCAAGTTTCATTCCGATCCATCCAGTGGTTCTTCAGATATCTTGTCTATGGACAAACAAACAAACAAACACAACTGAAAACAATACCTCTGCCTTCACTAAGGCAGAGGTAATAATGATTTCTGATTTTGTTACAAGGCCAGCAATTTTGGGGTGGTGCTTATTTCACTGACCCCCAAAAGATGTTGTATTGACCCCAAAAAGATGAAAGGCATAGTGGACCCTGGTGGAATTTGAACTCAGAATGTAATGATGGATGAAATACCACTAAGCATTTTGCCTGGTGTGCTAACGATTCTGCCAGTTAGATTTTAATATTTTAATACAGTGTCTGTTACGACAAAGGTTGGATTGTGGCCATAAGAAATAACTGTAATAATACAGGTGGTTGATGTGGGGAGACCTAGGGTTAAACAACAGCAACTGAAGTTTAAATCAAAGAAGCTGAGCAAAATGATGACCGATCAGAATCAGAAATGATATGGAATGAATGAGTGAGTGAATGAATGAACGAGCAGAGAAAATAGATGAAGAAATCAATTAGTTAACGAATTAGTCAAGGGAATTAATAAAACATGATTAAATACCAGTCACATGACAGAAATGGAAAAAAAACAAAACAAAACAAAATTATAATTACAAAGTAAATTATCTCTTGACTTGTTAGCATTGACAAAGTGAAACGAGGAATAAGACACAACAAAAATAAAACAAACAGGAAAAAAACAAAACAAAAAAGGAACAATCATAATTTACAAAATAATATGTGTATACACACACACATATATATGTATATAATATATATAAATAAATATATATAGATAAACACACACACTCACACATACTTTGTATCTGCTTCACCATAAAGTCAGAAAGATTATATGTGTATATGTTTATATATCTATCTATCTATCTATCTATATATACATATATATATATATATATATATATATATATATATATATATATATGCTTATATATACATACACACACACATACACATATATCTTTGTGTGTGTGTGTGTATATATATATATATATATATATATATTGTGTTCATATCATTAGTTGTTTCTCTTCGTACTTTTACACACACACATATATATATCATTTCTTTTGTAATTCCAGTAATTTAAACAAAGTCATTTGATATGTTTACCATCGTCATTATTTTACATCTGCTTTCCATGCTGCAATCAGTTGTATGGCTTGTCAAAGCCCAAGACAAGTCTTATTTGGAGTTATTGCCTTCGAATCTTGCTTGGAGGACTATGACTCAATAATATATTCTATATTTTCTCTTTGCCTCTATGACTGGATGACTATGTGTGTGTGTGTGTGTGTGTGTGTGTGTGTGTGTGTGTGTGTGTGTGTGTGTGTGTGTGTGTGTGTATATATATATATATATACACACACACACATATATATATGTATACCTAAGCTATTGCTTAACCATCTTCTCACACCATCTCCGATGAAGGGATATAATAAATATCCTGGAAACAGCTGTAAGACCTTCCATTTATAAATGTTCTATATTATACACAGCCTTGGTTTTTTTTATCTCATTACGAAAAGTAAATCCTTATGTATTTATATATGTATATAGATATATATGTGTATGTATATATATATATACTTTATTTAAAAGCAGCAGAAATATAACAAAAGACTGTTACTCGGAGTTTCACGTTCCTGTTCATCGGATAGTTTTGTTAGATGAACGGGAACGTGAAACTCCGAGTAACAGTCTTTTGTTATATTTCTGCTGCTTTTAAATATAGCATATTATTCTATCTCTGGTATTTGAGTACTCTTTTTTCCACCTTGTTGCACATTTACATGCTTACTCCAGTATATATATAAATATATATATATATATATATGTATGTGTATATATATATATATATATATATATATATATATATATATATATATATATATATATATATATATATATATATACATATATATATATACGTATATATATATATATATATATAAATATATATATATATATATATATAAATATATATATATATATATATATATATATATATATACATATATATATATATACATATATATATATATAAATATATATATATATATATATATATATACATATATATATATATACATATATATATATATAAATATATATATATATATATATATATATACATATATATATATATACATATATATATATATAAATATATATATATATATATATATATATATATATATATATATATATATATATATATAAATAAGGATAAGATCGGTTTTTAAAATATTGATCTTATCAAGTGGTCAGCATGGGAATAAAAACCATCAAAGGTAATAATTATTTAAAATTATAATACAGGGTATCAAGAGATACCACCACGCTGAAAAAATAGCAGTCAAATCCTGACTCCAAAACCACAATAAATGTCCGCAAGGCACGATTATAATAATTTTAAATATATATATATGTATGTATGTTTGTATATATGTATCATCATCATCATCATCATCATCGTTTAACGTCCGCTTTCCATGCTAGCATGGGTTGGATGATTTGACTGAGGACTGGTGAAACCGGATGGCAACACCAGGCTCCAGTCTGATTTGGCAGAGTTTCTACAGCTGGATGCCCTTCCTAACGCCAACCACTCAGAGAGTGTAGTGGGTGCTTTTACGTGTCACCCGCACGAAAACGGCCACGCTCAAAATGGTGTCTTTTATGTGCCACCCGCACAAGCCAGTCCAGGGGCACTGGCAACGATCTCGCTCGAAAATCCTACGGGAGCCAGTCAGGCGGTACTGGCAACAGCCACGCTCAAAATGGTGCATCTCATGTGCCACTCGCACAAGAACCAGTCCAGGGGCACTGGCAACGATCTTACTTGGCTTGCCGGGTCTTCTCACGCACAGCACATTTCCAAAGGTCTCGGTCAGTAGTCATCGTCTCGGTGAGGCCCAATGTACGAAGGTCTTGCCTCACCACCTCAGCCCAGGTCTTCCTGGGCCTACCTCTTCCACGGGTTCCCTCAACTGTTAGGGTGTGGCACTTTTTCACACAGCTATCCTCATCCATTCTCACCACATGTCCATACCAGCGCAATCGTCTCTCTTGCACGCCACAACTGATGCTTCTAATGTTCAGCTTTTCTCTCAAGATACTTACACTCTGACGGGAATTCACATTGACATTACACATCCAACGGAGCATACTGGCTTCATTCCTTGCGAGCTTACGTATGTCCTCAGCAGTTACAGCCCATGTTTCACTGCCATGTAGCATGGCTGTTCGTACGCATGCGTCATACATTCTGCCTTTTACTCTGAGTGAGAGTCCCTTTGTCGCCAGCAGGGGTAAGAGCTCTCTAAACTTTGCCCAGGCTATTCTTATTCTAGCAGCTACACTTTCAGCGCACCCACCCCCACTACTAACTTGGTCGCCCAGATAGCGGAAGCTATCGACTACCTCTAGTTTTTCACCCTGGAATGAGATAGAAGTTGTTTCCTGTTTGTTTACAGTCTTTATTGCACCTGAACATTTGCCACAAACAAAAACTAACTTGCTAGTTAACCTGCCTTTGATGTTGCTGCACCTCTTATGTGTCCATAGCTTGCACCGGGTACATCTTATAGAGTTACTACCTACTCCTTTTCTACATACTGAGCAGGGCCATCTACCTGAAGGGGTTTGTGTTTTATCTACCTTCCTACTTATTAGGATTTTGGTTTTAGCTAGGTTGACTCTAAGGCTCTTCAATTCTAGACCTTGCTTCCACACCTGAAACTTCTCCTCTAGTTATGTATATATATATATATATATATATATATACATATATATATATATATACATATATATATATATATATACATATATATATATATATATATATATACATATATATATATATATATATATACATATATATATATACATATATATATATATATATATACATATATATATATATATACATATATATATATATGTATATATATATATATATATATATATATATATATATATATATATATATATATATATATATATATATATATATATATATATATATGCTGTACTTCAATATACATCTATATGTACATACATACATCCCTCCATCAAACCATTTCATACATACATAAATGCATGTATACATACATACACACACATACTTACATACATGCAAGCATACATATATACATACATACATACATAATACATACATACATACATAAATGTATTACATAGAAATGTCAACACTGTTGTTCCCAATAGTACAACAACTGTTATCTCCAAGGTTGGAACAATTAAGAGGACATGTTAACAAGCTAATTAAAAAGCTATTAACTTTAACCAATAACAGAAGAAAAAAATGTAAAAAACAAACAAACTAACAAAACTACATTAATAATTAAAATGCCAAAAATATGAAAAAAAAAAAAGACAAGAGATGAGCAAAGAAAAAAAATGGAATAAATCTTATGGTAAAAGTCTAAGAAGTCAATTTATATTAAACGAATAAATAACTAATTGCTTCTAACGATAGAACAAGAATTAATGGCAATAAAACAATGTCTTTTAGAATAAAATTATTATTTATAAAGAAGTAAATACACAAATAAAACAAAAGAAAAGAAATGAAGAAATACAAAGAATTCGTTTTGTTAACCAATCATAATTTAGAAGGATGACGGAACTGGTAGAATCGGTCAAGTATTGGTGAACCATTTTATTATCTGTTATCTTCTGTTTTTTATATGTTTCAGTCCTTAGACTACGGCCATGCTGGGGCACTACCTTGAGGAATTTTATTGAATGAATTGATCCCAGTATTTATTTTTTTCCCTTTTTTCTAAGCCTGGTTATTATTCTATTGATCTCTATTTGCCAGACTGCTAAGTTACTGGGACTTAAACACACCAACACTGGTCGTCAAGCAGTGGTGGTGGTGGTGGGGAGACACAAACACACACACACACACGATGGGCATCTTTCAGCTTCCGTCTACCAAATCTATTTCACAGAGGGACTAGGCTGGTGAATAGAAGATCATAACTAAGATCCTACCACTCCATAGGGGGTAAAAGGATCAGGCATGGGAACACGTGTGATCAAAGTTGCTCCAGCCACGACCACCCTATCTTTTTTTGTATTTCAGGAACACATATCTCTGGATTTAATGAACTTAGAACAAGACTTCAGGGAAATTTGACTGCAGTTTCTGAAAGATCATAGATCCTGCCTTGGGAAGACCCTGCAAGTGAGAGGAGGTAATAAAAGAGACTATCTGGAGCAGAATTAATTAAATAATTAATTGATTAATTTTAAAACTGTTTATTTTTATAGTTGGTTTCCCTGATTTATTTATTGGAACCAATGTTTGTCTTTTACAGCTGAATAAATCTCCTTCCAACCATGAAATTGTTGTTGATGCTTAGCCCCCAGTCAGCTCTGATCAAATAGATCTATAATTAAAGGCACTTCCAAAGTTGGTCATCCTATCTTATTTTCAGACAATTTCTTCACAATTTTATTATCTACTACCTCCTTTTTTTTCTCCTCAAGACATCATGGGTCTTTTTCTGTGTTCTTTTTTACTTTGTTTCTTTCCTGTTATATTCCAATGAAATTCTATCTTACACATGGCATAACTATTATTGTCTTCAACTTTTATTCAAAAACAAAACCTTCTTATTTGATTGTTCTTCAAATCGTAGAAAAATCTATCACAAATATTGATTGGTTGTTGTTACCAATTCCAATACCATTCTCTTTCCCCAGGGAACAACTAAATTCTTGATGACGTAAAGTAATCTTTTGGTTTGGAATTCTTCAACTAATACCTATCACTAATGAGACAAAGTCAGACCATTTATCCTCCGTATCCTTCTTACATTTCTCAGACTTTGACCGATATACAATTTCAAGAACCATGATAGCTCCTTCACCTGCTCTTCACACCCACTTAAAGAATTTTAACATTGGTTTCCCCTGTTTTCAAAAATCTTGACAGCTGTGTTACCTGTCCTTCACCTGTCCTTGAAGAATTTTAACAACTGTTTTACCTGTATTTTAAGATTAACAGACAGCTGTTTCACCCATAAATAATTTTTTCGTCATTTTTCAAGTATCAGAACAGTTTTTTTTACCTGTCCCCCCTCCTGTTGCTTTTCATTCTTATTGGATTGTTCTGAAGCTTATGGCCTTGCAGACCTTCATACATAGATGTGAGTAATGTTAAGGTGAATTAGGTTATTATTTCTAGCTGGCTGGACAAGTAGCCACACTAAAATTCAGTCATTAGCACAGCCATATTGAAACAATCAAACATGTTTCTGCCTACTTTGTATCCATTTATCTTTCTTTGTGATTTGAGGGAGGTTTGACTGCTATTTCTAGCAACTCAAGTGACCATATTGAGGCTTTCTCTTCAGTTATGATGTAGTTATTTAGCCACAGGCTTGCTCTAAAGCAACAGACTCTTGATTAAATGGGTTCCCACCATGACTAAACCATCATTTGTATATCAGACATCACATTATCCAGTTTATCCTCTTCTGTCATTTAAGGGGTAGGGTGTACTTTGAAGAATAGGCTGTTATTTCTAGCAACTCAAATGACTTCTTCCTTGGCGTCATCGCAGCTATGTGAGTTACACTTGCAAGGTATTTATTGGCTGAGCCTGGACTGTGGGAGAAGATACTTGCCTAAGATACAGTGAAATGTGTTTAGACATGGGAACGAATGGTTGTATCATGAACTTAACCATGCAGTCGTGTCAGAGATCAGATTTCATATATAGAGACAACACACTAAAACACATTCTCACACACACACACACACACACACAATGTGTGCATATACACACCCACATGTGAGTGCATGCACACACGCACACTAACTAAGACTTACAGATAATAACATACCTCTTTAGATGCTAACATCCTCACTAACCATCAGATATGATACACACACGTGCATGCACACGCACACACACACAAGATGAGAAAAGCAAACAAAAGACGTGAGACACAAGAAGAAAGGAAGAGGTGGAGAAGGAAATAAAAAGGAAGAGGATGAAGTAAATAAAAGACGGAGAATTAAAGAAGTATAACTGATTTTGCTCTTATGATTTTGGCAAGTGTTGGTCATGTTGATTCTGGCTGTCAACCAATATTTCTCCAAACTCAACATCTCCATTTTTTCCAATTATGCACACACACACACACACACACACACACACACATACACACACACACACACACACACACACACACACACACACATGCACATATTTCGTTGCTATTTTGCAAAAATGTTGTAAGTCCAAAACGAAAAAAATAGTTTCACCATTAGGAGTGGCTGCGTGGTAAGTAGCTTGCTTATGAACCACATGGTTCCGAGTTCAGTCCCACGGCATGGCACCTTGGGCAAGTGTCTTCTACTATAACCTCGGGCTGACCAAAGCCTTGTGAGTGGATTTGGTCGACGGAAACTGAAAGAAGCCCATCGTATATATATATATATATATATATATATATATATATGTTAATTCTCTGAATGAAGTATTAACAGTAACTGCACGATAAAGTGAAGTATGTTGCCACTTAAATGTGGCTGACCCCTAGGGGTGGATGTTACTGTTGCTTTTAGCCCCAGGAGGACATCTCCAGCTAGCTTATTGACATACTTCTGTGTCCGGGAAATAACCCTGAAACCCGGGTCCGTTCGTGCTACAGATCACGATGAGAGAGATAACTTCCCTTGGCAAAACAAACAGGACACAGAAGTGTGTCAATAAGCTAGCTGGAGGAGATGTCCTCCTGGGGCTAAAAGCAACAGTAACATCCATCCCTAGGGGTCAGCCACATTTAAGTGGCAATATACTTCACTTTATATATATATATATATATATATATATATATATATATATATATATATATATATATATATATATATAAATATATAAATATACATCACTTGCATATATGACTCAACTTGCTGATCAGAGTGATGTACTTAGTAGAGCAGCTACTACACTGCAATCTATTGAGTCACTTCTTGCAAACGACACAATCCACAAAAATTAAGGCGGTGCTCCAGTATGGCCACAGTCAAATGACTGAAACAAGTAAAAGAATATATATGTGTGTGTGTGTGTAGATACCCATGATCCTTTATACATGTGTGTGTGTATATATATATATATATATATATACACACACATATATATTATGTTAAACTGTTAATCCTAACACATTTTTTTCTCTCTCCATCCTTTTTCTTTTTCACTCCATTTTTTTCCCTCTCATCCCTTTGTGTGAAAGAGCATGGGCTCGAAATGTCAAAGACTTTTCCTTTCTTCCCAAGTGTCAAACTAAAATACCTGCACACACACACATATATATATGTACGTATATATATCTAGAGGTTCAGCAAAAGAGACTGATAGAATAAGTAGTGGAGTCAATTCATTCAACTAAATACCTTCAAGTGGTGCCCCAGCATGGCCACTGCAGTCAAATGACTGAAACTATTAAAAAAGGGGTAAAAGAAAAATGTATATGAGAGAGAGAGAGACGGAGAGAGAGGGGAAAATAGGGAGAGAAAGATGTGCTGTTTGAGAGACAGTGAAATACCCGAAAGGTTAATAAACTTGCTGAGAGACCCAGTTTTTGTTTCCAACCAACTTTGGCCCCTGGTCGTGTCTGTTCTCTTTCCATGGCTTATTAACCATAAGTTTCGACCCTTGTCATTTTCCTTTCTCTCTCTCTCTCTTTCTCTTTCTCACACATACACACAATCTCTCCAATTGTTCTTCCACCCACCCATCCACCCATCCATCCATTCATCATTTGTCCGCCCGACCCCAATTGTTCTTCCACCCACCCATCCATCCATCCATCCATCTTTATCCATCCATCCATCTTTATCCATCCATCCATCTTTATCCATAATTCCATCGATCTGCTACTGCACGTGCGGTTCTCTTTGTGCAATTGATTTTTGGGTGTCAGAGGTGAAAGAATAACAAGTGAATAAATAAATTAGATAGACAAGTTGGAGTGTTGTTTGTTTATCCAAACCTGCTAATTATACGAGTTGACGACAACAGAGAAGGAAGGACATCAGAATGTCCTTGAAACATATATCTTGGAATAGGAGCAGAAATTTATATCTATTGAAAGCAAATGAAATAGACTATCACTGGCTATGAATAGACTGTCGGATGTAGTTTTAGCAAGATTACACAATCCATACACAATCATAAATACACACATAAGTGCCATTGTTGATCTTATCAGTCATAGTAATATTCCTATGAGCCTTTGTGGTCCACTGCAAAGTGTTTCAAGTAACATGTCAATAAAATCATCATTTCATTCTGATGATGAGACTAGCAGAAATGGCTTTGAAACATTAAATGGGGAATGAATTTGGGAATGCTATTGCTTCAAAGTAAATGTAAACAAGTATTAAGCAAATATGAAAAATCATTAATAATAAAAAAGATTAGATTTAAAGTAGGTGTAAGTGTGGCTGTGTGGTAAGAAGCTTGCCACCAAAGCCTTGTGAGTGGATTTGGTAGATCTATCTGAAAGAAGCCCATCATAAATATATATGTATATATATATATAGAGAGAGAGAGAATAACAAAAAAAAAAACAAAAGACGAAGACAGGTGGTGTAGACAACAAACAGATGTATTAGTATAATGCTCGGGAAGTGAAAAAGTCTTTAACGTTTCAAGCCTATGCTCTTCCACAGAAAGGAACACAGAAAGAAACAAGGAGAGAAAATAAAGTATGTGTAGTGGTTAGCGATCTATCATGGCGAATGTATATATATATATATATAATTAATTCAATAATAGGATAAAGTCTTTTATAAGAATTTATCAAGTAGCTAGTGTAAATTCTTATAAAAGACTTTATCCTATTATTGAATTAATTAAATATATAACCAGAATATATTCAGTGCTGAATTTTATTCTGAACCCCCCCCCCCTCCAAAAAAAAAAACACACGTACTGAGACGCAATTCGAAAAAGCCAGCCTCTTACATAGATATATAGGGATAAACAATCTTCTATGTACTATGCTGAATACATGAGGTGTTCGTCTGGTATGTTGATTTTTTTGTTTATTTTTATGTGTCTTGACCATACTATACTGATGAGTAAAAGTTGCATATTACTGTAATAACTACAAAATCATGATCTATAGTTTAGTCTGTGTTTAGGGGGATAGCTTTGAGAGTTGCATTTTCTCGCGTTCGATAAAAATGTGTATATTATGGTAGTTTGACCTTAGAGTCCCTCTTAGTGTGAGGCATTCATGTATAGTAATGTCCTTATATATATATATATATATATATATATATATATATATATATATATATATATAGTTGAAAAAAGATTAGAGATTTATACAAATCAAATTTTTATATATAAAAAACAGAGGTGAAAGCAAGTCTAAGACATTTCAATTTAAGAGGGAATTTAAAAAATATTAAAAAAATTATATAAAAAATTACATAAAAAATTATATATATATTATTATATAATTTCTTACTAAATTCCCTCTTAAATTGAAATGTCTTAGACATACTTCTGTGCTATTTCCACCTCGATCTTTTATATACATATATATATCATCATTTAACATCCGTCTTCCATACTAGCATGGGTTGGATGGTTTGGCAGGAGCCAGCCAAGCAGAAGACTACACCAGCCTACTGTGCCATCTTTTTTGTTGTTAACACAACGTTTCAGCTGATATACTCTCCAGCCTTCATCTGGTGTCTTGGGGAAATTTCGAATCTGGGTTCTCATTCCTAAGGTATTTTTCGATGTTAATAATGTCAAAAAATACCTTAGGAATAAGAACCCAGGTACGAAATTTCCCCAAGTCACCTGATGAAGGCTGGAGGGTATATCAGCTGAAGCGTGTTAGCAACAAAGAAGATGAGGACAAATATCCGTCAAATGTAAACAATGTAATTTGTTCCAGACTCCAGCTTAATAATGAGTATGTTATTTTATTAATTTCTTCTTTCTTTTAAAAATTAATTGAAGTAAAGGCAGCAGATGTTGACAGAACTGTGGTAACAGAAAGGTTAACCAATAAACTAATCAAGTGTTTCATTAACGATTGAGTCATTCAATCAATCTTCAAAGTTTATCAAAGTTCTTTTATCATCATCCATGACCTCACCAATGATGTGCCCACTCTACTCCAGATCTGCTTCAGGTCTGTTTGTCCAAAACTATGTATTGACAAGTGAGTGAGTTCACACGAAGAATCTTGACAACTGAATACAAAATCGATAAATATATATATATTTTTAATAGATGCAATACATGATTTATGTGCTACTTATAGTTTCTTGTGCTGAGAACATGTCAAATAATGAATTATAACATGCGTAACATCTCTGCACAGTCATCATGCACAAACCACAAAGCATAACGAGCTAAAAATTGAATGAAAGAAGAAACATGAAAAGTCAAGAAGGAAGCGTATATTGTGCCTGATGACTGTGCAGAGATGTTACACATGTTATAATTCATTATTTGGCATATTCTCAACACAAGAAACTTTTAGTAGCACATAAAACATGTATTGTGTCTATTAAAAAGTATATTTATCTCTCACAAGATGAAGTACGTATTTTTTTGATAAGATCCGGCAAGCCAAGTGAGACCTAAATCCAAGGCCTCTGCCAGGGGTGTAGCCAGCCCACTTATGCGTACCTTTCCTTCATTGGACACTAAACTCCGCTTGCGAAGACCTGTTGAGGCAAGTGAAATCGAAATTGATCTAAATTCGATGACTGGCACCCATGCCAACGTCGTCTCCTTCATTGGACACAAAACTCGGCTTGCAAAGACCTTCATGGCACTTGTGCCGGTAACACGTGAAAAAACATTTGAGCGAGATCGTTGCCAGTGCCAGTGGACTGGCTCCTGTGCAGGTGGCACGTAAAATACACCCTTTTGAGCATGGCCATTGCCAGTACCGCTGGACTGGCCTTCGTGCCGGTGGCACATAAAAGCACCCACTAAACTCTCGGAGTGGTTGGCGTTAGGAAGGGCATCCAGCTGTAGAAACAGATTGGAGCCTGGTGTAGCCATCTGGTTTACCAGTCCTCAGTCAAATCGTCCAACCCATGCTAGCATGGAAAGTGGACGTTAAACGATGATGATGATGATGATGATGATGATATATATATATATATATATACATATATATATACATGCGAAACACGGTGGAAAAAATAGTACTTAAATACCGGAGGTAGTGTAATATGCTTTATTAATAAAGCGGGAAAGACATCACAAAAATTGTTACACAGTTTCATGTTCCCATTTGTAGGACAGTTTTGGTTTAGAAACTCTGATGAATGAGGACATGAAACTCTGAGTAATAGCTTTTGTGATGTCTTTGCAGCTTTATTCATAAAGTGTATATATATATATATATATATATAATTTTTCTCGTCTGGCCGTATAGCTTCTGTTTGTTTTCCTGTCTTGTTTTTTGTCCACCACTACATTCCTCCATGGCAAGATTTAATTTGCGTATACAAATTTAATTTGCGGTCCATGGGACGAGCCGTTTTATCGATGCGTCCTGCCCAAGCTCTTCGAAACACCGGTGTTAAAACGTGGGTAGCTGATGAAGTAGAATGTTCTCTATGTGGCTTGTGTGTTTTCTCATCTACGTTTTGTTTGCAATGTCCTGTACCCAGATATGCACCTATACATACAGGTGGATGTCGGTATGCAC
Organism: Octopus bimaculoides; assembly: GCF_046866305.1. Lineage (NCBI taxonomy): Eukaryota > Metazoa > Mollusca > Cephalopoda > Octopoda > Octopodidae > Octopus > Octopus bimaculoides. The sequence goes on along the minus strand of NC_142954.1, from coordinate 14,557,825 downwards.
ATACCTGTACGTATATATGCATATACTCATTTACTATTTGTTTTTATATATATATATACATATATATATACAGTAATCTCTCACCATATTGTGGCTCACCTGTCACAGACTCAGTATATAATGGATTTTTCTGGCTAATATATATAAATTCATACCACGGACTCCTCAGTATATCCGAGTTTCTGCAGCTGATAGGTGTTTATATTTTCTCAGAGTTTAATTTTTTTCTGTGGGAGGTTTTGGAACATAACACCTGGGATAGTTAAGGGATTACTGTATATAAATACATATATATATAATGATTCACAATCAAGATGCAGAAATGGCGCATTCCGAATGAACAAGGTAATGTAATCTGATAGTAGAAAGAATTATATATATATGTACTGAATAATAAAAAAAAAATGAGCAAGATTTTAACAGTTGTTTCATAAGTGGCTGTGTGGTAAGTAACTTGTTCACCAATCACATGGTCCTGGGTTCAGTCCCACCTCATGGCACCTTGGGCAAGTGTCTTCTACTATAGCCTCAGGCTGACCAAAGTCTTGTGAGTGGATTTGGTCAACAGAAACTGGAAGAAGCCCGTTGTATATGTATATATATATATATATATATATATATATATATATGTATGTATGTGTGTCTATGTTTGTGTGTCGGCTTGTCCCCCCAACATTGCTTGACAACCGATGCTGGTGTGTCCCTGTAATTTAGTGGCTCGGCAAAAGAGACCGATAGAATAAGTACTAGGCTTACAAAGAATAAGCTCTGGGGTTGATTTGCTCAACTAAAGGCGCTGATCCAGCATGGCCACAGGTAAATGACTGAAACAAATAGAAGAATAATAGAAGCTCTATAACTGTTACCATGGTTGAAATGCAAACATTGTTATCTATTTAATTAATTGATTAATTAATTAATTAATAAAAATACATAATTATTGGAATTTAACTCTTAAATTCAGAGTATATATTCTACAGCAAATAAACACTTATTTCAAAACACTGGTTTTAAATTTTGGCACAAAGCCAGCAATTTTCAGAGAAGGGCTGGCTAAGTCGATTACATTAACACCAGTGTCTTACTGGTACTCATTTTATTGACCCTGAAAGGATAGAAGGCAAAGTCAGCCTTGGCTGGATTTGATCTCAAAATGTGAAGACATGAAAAACTGCTAAGCATTTTGCACAGCGTTCTAATGATCCTGTCAGTTCACCACCTTACTTATTCCAATGTATTGTGTGTGTATGTGTGTGTTGGCACTTCGTCGCTTATGACGTCGAGGGTCCCAGTTGATCTGATCAACGGAACAGCCTGCTCGTGAAATTAACGTGCAAGTGGCTGAGCACTCCACAGACACGTGTACCCTTAACGTAGTTCTCGGGGATATTCAGCGTGACACAGTGTGACAAGGCTGACCCTTTGAAATACAGGCACAACAGAAACAGGAAGTAAGAGTGAGAGAAAGTTGTGGTGAAAGAGTACAGCAGGGTTTGCCACCATCCCCTGCCGGAGCCTCGTGGAGCTTTAGGTGTTTTCGCTCAATAAACACTCACAACGCCCAGTCTGGGAATCGAAACTGCGAGTCCGCTGCCCTAACCACTGGGCCATTGCGCCTCCACATTCCAATGTATTAATTACACACAAACACACACACCTACACACACAGTGGAGACCACTTTTAATCATAGATAATGTTATCAACTATTTACTGTTATGAAACTCTAGAGGCTCCTAAAATCTTCATTTGCTTAATGTTATCAGCCAAATATAGCCAGTAAAAATAGCTGTATCCCCAGATGATCATAATAAGAGATTTTCACTAAATGTCAACTCGGTGTAGGCATGGTTACGTGGTTAAGAAGCTCACTTAGCAATCACATGGCTTTGGGTTCAATCTCACAGCACACCACCTTGGGCAAGTTCAGCCTTGTGGTGACCAATGCCTTGTAACTGAATTTGGTAGACTGAGACTGTGTGGAAGCCTGTTATACACACACACACACATACACACATGTAAAAGAAAATAAGAAGATAAAGTAATAAACGATTATCTTATGAAGTTCATTAGCTTACAGCTGTTTCTGCTATAAGATGCAGTGGACTCATAGTCGGGTGTCTGAATAATACCTTATAGCTTCATCAGAACCTTGAATATATATATATGTGTGTATGTATGTGTTTTTTCGTTTGACAACCTGCTTTGGTTTGTTTGTATCCCTGTAACCTAGCAGTTCAGCAATGAAATCAACAGAATACCAGACTTAGACAATAAATACTGGAGTTGATTTGTTTGACAAAACCCTTCAAAGCAGTGCTCCACCATGGTTGTAGTCTAATGACTGAAACAAGGAATAGATAGAAAATAATGTGCTTTTAACGAGAAACAATTAAAAAAAGAGAAACAGTAACAGGAAGTATTGAGTGAAAACTGGAAGTAAAGGCTTCCCTTATATGATTGGCAGAAAAAACTGCAGCTTCACAGATGCACCAAACCCAGCTTTTCACATCATGGTAATATTAAAGACCATGTCAAAACTGACCTGGTCAGTGCTTGTGCATCGTAAAAAGCTCTCTGGTCACCCTGCTGGGTGTTTTGCACCAGGAAGGGAATCCAGCTGTAAAAGCCATGCCAAAACAGACGCAGAAATCTGGTGCAGGCTTCTGCCTGGCCAATTCCTGTCAAACCGTCCCACCCCATGCCAGCATGGGTGGGACACTGATGATGATGATGATATAACAAAGGTAATTCCTAATATTTGACACAAGGTCAGCAACACTAGGAGGAAGAAATCTGTTGATTATAGCAACCCCAGTATGCAACTGGTATTTATTTTGTAAACCCCTGAAATGATGAAAGGAGAAGTTTACCTCGGCAGCAGCAGCAATTGAACTTGACTGCAAATCTGGAAGAACTGTTACTAAACATGTTGTCTGGTGCTCTAACAACTCTACCAGCTCACTGCCTTCTTATAAACCAGGCATGGGTAAGCGCTTTCGAGAAATGGGCCATATAAGGCAATTAAGAAGAATTACTTACATCGTCGTTGTTTAACATCTGCCTTCCATGCTGGCATGGGTTGGATGGTTCAATAGGAACTGGCTAGGCAGGATCCAGCATCAGGCTTCTGTGTTTGTTTTGGCAGGGTTTTTACAGCTTGATGCCCTTCCTAACACTAACCACTCCATAGACTGGGCTGAGATCTTTTTATGTGGCACCAGCACAGGCAAGGTCAGTTTTGGCATGGTCTTTTATATTACCATTATGTGAAAAGCTGTGAAGGCGCATGGCGCAGTGGTTAGAGCGTCGAGCTTACGATCGTGAGGTTGTTAGTTCGAATCCCAGACCGGGCTGCGTGTTGTGTTCTCGAGCAAGACACTTTATTTCACATTGCTCCAGTTCACTCAGCTGTAGAAATGAGTTGCAACATCACTGATGCCAAGCTGTATCGGCCCCTCTGCCTTTCCCTCGGATGAGATCAGTGGCGTGGAGAGGGGAGGCTGGTATGCATGGGCGACTGCTGGTCTTCCATAAACAATCTTGCTCAGACTTGTGCCTGGGAGGGTAACTTTCTAGGTGCAATCCCATGGTCAGTCATTACTGAAGGAGGTCTCAGTATGTGAAAAGCTGGGTTTAGTGCAACTGTGAAGCTATGGTTCATACAGGCCTCATAAGAAATGGTTTATCGTCAAGTGGGCCACGAAAAAAAAAATGCTTAAAGTAATTTTTCATTCGGCATGCCATTTGGAAAACCTCATGAGTTGTAGTTTTGCCCACGATATGAATAAGAATTTTAGAATTCAAACAGCATGTTTTAATTTACAAGAAATGCAAGTCTGGGTCCATGGTATAATTAACGGTAAAAATGGGCAAAAAAATAGACAAAAAGAATCATGCCAAAAGAAAAAGATAAAATAAGATAAAATAAAATTTTAAAAAAGCGTCAAACATGATCAGCAGCTTTCTGAATTCTGGCTCTCATTTTGGTATCGGTATTGGTTAATATTTCTTAGGTATATAATATTGATATTAAATCAATATAAATGCAGATAACGAGGATGAGAGACGAGTAAATTAAATTAGAGACACAATAGAGTGAACCAGTTAAAATATTGAAGAAAAAAAATAAACAAGTTATTGAATAACTATAATTAGAAAGAAATAATCAGTAGTCAGCGTAAACGAGATAATAAACGTAACTGGTTCGAAATCAAATAAATGAACACGTGTATATATTAACCCTTTCGCCCCCCCCCCCCCATTAATGTCTGTTTTTCTCTCTGATTGTATAATGTGTATACAAAAACAGTCAAACATCAAATCGAAGGACTGCTCAATACTTTTTAGAAGACCATTGAATATTTTTAGAAGGAAACTTTTTAACAGTAACTTCGAAGTTTCGGGTTTTAAGCTAAAACTTCAAATTAACTCTCAACCTTCATCATCATCATTTAACGTCTGCTTTCCATGCTAGCATGGGTTGGACGATTTGACTGGGGACTGTTGAACCAGACGGCTACACCAGACTCCAATCTGATCTGGCAGAGTTTCTACAACTGGATGCCCTTCCTAACGCCAGCCACTCCGAGAGTGTAGTGGGTGCTTTTTACGTGCCACCGGCACGAGGGCCAGTCTGGTGGTACTGGCAACGACCACGCTCAAATGGTGTTTTTTTACGTGCCACCTGAACAGGAGTCAGTCCAATGTTTTGTTCACATGTCACCGGCACAAGTGCCAGTAAGGCGAAGCTCGAAACGATCGTGCTTAAATGGTGCTTTTTATGTGCCACTGGCACGGAAGTGAGACCGCTACTCTGGCAGTGATCCCACTCGGATGGTGCTGTTAGCGCTCCACTGGCACCAGTGCCAGTCATCGAATTTGGTTCAGTTTCGATCTCACTTGCCCCAACAGGTCTTCGCAAGTTGAGTTTAGTGTCCGAGGAGGGAAGGTTGGCATGGGTGCCAGTCAACGAATATGGTTCAATTTTTGATTTTGCACTTTGTAAAAATAAAATATTCATGCGTGACTGTGTGGTAAAGAATTTGCTTTCCAACCATATGCTACTTATCATCATCATCATCCAGTGTTTTAAATCCGGGTTTTGTCCCCGTTAACAGGGGTGGCTGGATCTACCTCAATGCTATAGCAACTGAGGCAAGCAGGTACAGACCACCCCAACGTTTGGGCTGGCTGGTGCCCATTCTCCTTTGCTATCATGAAGCGTTTTTGGAGCTGGATTTTCTATGGGGAGCATGTCCTTGCTTATCCACCGATCTCAGTTTCTAGACATGAGTGGTCCCGAGACCAAGGCCTCTACCATGATTTTTAAGAAATGTGGTGGAAAACTAGCTCAGGAAGGCAGGGATGCTACCTCCTGAGACCCTTTTGGAGCCCCCCTACTCAACAAGGTACAAAACTTAGGGATCAAGGAGTCTCTCCAGGTTGAACTGCTTCTTCTCCAAACTGAGGGGTCACAGCTCTGATATTTTCAACAAGTGATTAGAATGCTATGAGAAAAACAAACAAAAAAAAAAATCACAAGATGGATTTGTCAAGGCAAGCCAATCCCTGGGTAGACCTGAGATGGTTTGATAATATCCATAACCTCACTTGGTCATGTTTGAGAATCCAGCTGAAGAATTTAATGACAGTTGCTTCCAATAGGAATCTATGGACGAGGTGTCTGAGAAGTCTATCCCCCCATGACTGTCCCAGAAATTGTGGGCATAAAAAAATGGTTGGATGGACAATAGCATGAAAGTATAACATAATCACTAACTTCTTAGTGATGATTAGCACAACTGAAACCGGTCGACTATGTAAATATTTTATTTTGCAAAAATATATTTTGTCCTACATAAAATTTCTGTACATTTTCTTTCTTTTTATATTTTTCGCTACAATTCAACACAAGGACAAAAATGTTTTCATCGAACTTTTTCACTATATATATATATTTCTTTTATTTGTTTCAGTCATTTCACTGTGGCCATGCTGGAGCTTCTTTCAGTTTCCGACAAGCTGCTTTCAGTTTCCATCTACCAAATCCACTCACAAGGCTTTGGTCAGGCTGAGGCTATAGTAGACGACACTTGCCCAAGGTACTACACTGTGGGATTGAACCTGGAACCATATAGTTGGTAAACAAGCTTTTTACCACACATCCACGCCTGCATACATTTTGCCTGGCATGCTAATGGTTCTGCCAGCTCACCACCTTAATAATAATAATCATGGTTTCCAGCTCACTTTCTTAAGAATAAGAATAAGAATAATAATGATAATAATGATAATAATAATAATAATAATATATATATATATATATATATATATATATATATATATATATATACATACATATATGTATTTGTAATTTATGCATGTAAAATTTTTCTTTTTTCTTCTTTTTTAGTGTATGCATGTTTGCTTGTGTGTATGTGTGTACATGTGTGTGTGAGAGATAGAGAAAGAGAGAGCTCCTTGTGAAAGAAGGGTTTAGAAAGCAGAATATTGAATTATATTCCATTCCTATTCTATTGGGGCGAGAGAAAAAAAGGGGGGGGAGAGAGCGTGAGAGAAGGAAAGAGAGAGATGTATATCTTATATCAATATAATCATCTCCTTGACGTTGTCATCATTATCTTCATCATCTTCCTCCTCCTTATTGTTGTTGTAATCATCACCGTCCTCAACATTGCCACCCCCATCATTATTAATTCTTCACCACCTACATCGTCATCATCATCATCATCATCATAACCATCACCATTATAATCATCATCATCTTCATCATAGTTGTTATCGTCGTCATCATCTTCATTACCATCATCATCATCATCATCATCCTCTCCATCATCAACACCACCTTGACCACAAACCAACACTACTGCCCCTGCCATCATAATGTTTGCCTGTCTTCTGCCTGTCCGAGTAATCTTGCCAAGTTTTCTTTTTGTTTTCACAAACTGTGATAAATCAAAAAAACTGTGAAAACATTCGTTACATTTTGCGAATGGTTTGTAAATGGGCTGTCAAAATTAAAATTGCAATAATAATAATAATAATAATGGTTTCCAATTTTGGCACAAGGCCAGCAAGTTCAGGAGAAGGAGCAAGTCAATTATATTGACCCTGGTGCTCAACTGGCACTTAATTTATAGACAAAATGAAAGAATGAAATGCAAAGTCTACTTTGGCACAATTTGAGCTCAGAACGAGTAGACAGATGAAATGCCGCTAAGCATTTTGCCCAGCATGCTAATGACCTCCTTGCCAACTCACCACTTTAATAATAGTAAAAATAATGGTTTTAAATGTTGGCACAGGGCCATCAATTTTTGGGGGGGGATGGGGGGGGGGGGTAAGTGAGTTACATAAGACTCAAGTGTTCAACTAGCACCCATTTTATTGGCCCCAGAAAGATAAAAGGCAGATTCGACCCCAGCGGCGTTTGAACTCAGAATGTAAAGATGGATGAAAGCCACTAAGCATTTTGTCTAGTGTGCTAATGATTCTGCCAGTTCGGTGCATAAATAATAATAATAATAATAATAATAATAATAATAATAATAATAGGGTAAGACAGTATTTATATTGGAAAATATGTAAACACTTGCTAACCAACCACATAGCTCCGGGTTCAGTCCCACTGCGTGGCATCTTGGGCAAGTGTCTTCTACTATAGCCTCGGGCCGACCAAAGCCTAGTGAGTGGGTTTGGTAGATGGAAACTGAAAGCAGCCTGTCGTATATATGTATATATATATATATACATATATATATATATATATATATATATATATATATATATATATATATATATATATATATATATATATATATATATATATATGTATGTATGTGTGTGTGTTTATGTTTGTGTGTTTGTGTTTGTCACCCCAACATCGCTTGACAACCGATGGTGGTGTGTTTATGTCCCCGTAACTTAGCAGTCCGGCAAAAGATACCTATAGAATAAGTACTAGGCTTACAAAGAATAAGTCCTGGGGTCGATTTGCTCAACTAAAAGCGGTGCTCCAGCATGGCCACAGTCAAATGACTGAAACTATAAAATTGGCACTTCTACCTACTGGCCAGTCGTTGGAGGTAAAAATGTCACTATCCTCTGGGATTTTCCAGTCAACACTGACAAAACAATCCAGCTAATCAGCAAGACATAATTATTAAAGACAGGGAAGAAAATACTTGTAGACTAATTAGATGTAAGTGTTCCCACTGATAAAAATATATCTGTAAAGGAATTTGACAAATTAAGTAAATATAAGAACCTGGAAATTGAAATACAAAAGATGTGGCATCTTAAAGCAAGAATTGTTCCTGTTATTGTAGGTGCCCTAGGTATGATAAAAAAGGGATGTCAGAAACATCTAGATAATATCCCAGGGTAACCATGTCCCAGAGAAATCCAAAAGATTGTACTGACAAGTATTGCCCACATCCTTAGAAAAACCTAATCAATTTAAATGTCATGAAGATATTTCACTACTGCCCCTGCCACTTCCCCATCTCAAATTTTCAGTCATACTGTAACATCTCTTATCCTTCACTTGCCCCAGGATGCTGGGTGTATCTTTGCAAGTGATTGTAACAAACTTGCAGATTAAAAGTAAATAACAACAATAATACTAATAATACTAACAAATGAGCTCCCCCTGGGAGGTCAGGTGCTGCTTATCTTGATATGAGATCACCATGTCACGCATATATGGTTGTGATGCATGTGCCTGGTGTACCCTTATCTGACGGGTAGTTATGATGGGTATACTGGGCTTCGTATATTTTACCCCAGTGTCATTTTGATAGCATACACAGCTCTCTCACTCAATAATGATAATAATAATAATAATAATAGTAATAATATTAATAACAGTTTCAAGTTTTAGTAAAAGACCAGCAGTTTTGGTTGGTGAGGTAAGTCAGTTACATTGACCCCAGTTGTTTGCTTGATTTGAGGGAGTTTTGGCAACATGGGACAAGGGTGCAGGAATACAAGGGACAAATTGCTTCTACGAAAGAAACTGTTAGGTCTGCAAGTATATTGAGAAAAGTAATGAATCTCTAATTATATAAATTTATAGGGTATGTGTGTGGTTACGTTAATCAACATTAATTAAAATGATATAAATATACATTAATTAATGAGATAATTATAATGATTTGAAATACCCTGATGGAATGTGGAAAATAATTCTTAATTAAATTACTGATTTGCTATTAAGGCTGAAGTTGTCCTATCCCTATTCCAAACGGGTGTTTTTTAAAGAATTTTAACAGAGACCAATTCCAAATTTCAACATGGGAAAATATTTACCTTTTACTTGTTGCAATCACTGGTCTGCAGCCATGCTGGAGCATCACTTTGAATGATTTTAGTGAAAGGAATTGACTCCAGTACTGCATTCTGGAAGGTTTGAGACTTTTTAGGAGAGGCAGTTAGAACTACCCTAGATAATTGTAATTTTAGTATATCATTACTATATATCTAATAAGCTGACCTGCCACTTTTGTTATTATAGTGAGAAGGACTCAGCTGTAACGCCCTACAAAACACCACTTACCATAGTCAACTATGGTAGTTTGCTGAACACAGCCAGGACATGAAGACAATTTAGAAGCTTGCTATGTAATAAAGTTTTGTGTTAAACTTGGTAAAAATGTTACACAAACTTATGTGTAGGAGTGGCTGTGTGGTAAGCAGCTTGCTTACCAGCCACATAGTTCCGGGTTCAGTTCCACTGCGTGGCACCTTGGGCAAGTGTCTTTTAGTATAGCCTCAGGCCGACCAATGCCTTGTGAGTAGATTGGTAAGTGAAAACTGAAAGAAGCCCATCGTATGTATATATATATATATATATATGTATGTATTTGTGTATCTGTGTTTGTCCCCCCCACCCACCATCGCTTTACAACTGATGCTGGTGTGTTCACATCCCTGTAACTTTGAGGTTCGGCAAAAGAGACAGATAGAATAAGTACTAGGCTTACAAAGAATAAGTCCTGGGGTTGATTTGCTTGAATAAAAAAAGAAAAGAAAATGCTGCAGACTGCTTATGGATTAATTTGTGTGAGCTAAGCATGTTTTTGCTGGTTCTAGGGGCCAAACAAGTCCAAGGGGCCAAAGTAAGTCCACAGGAAATCTCATGATGATCCGCTTTTACAACAGTAACAGCATCATCTACACCCATTGCGTTCCCTCTGATCAGACAGTCGACAAAGAGTACTTTGTGAAGGTTTTTGGGAGAGTTCAGGAAGAGATTTCATTGCAAAAGGCCAGAGCACCTCCGCCAGAACAATGCACCAATCCAAAATTCCATCCTGGTAACTAACTATTCAAAAGAAACGGGCATCGAATCTGTCTCTCACCCTTCCTAAAACTTGTCTCTCTCCCTTTCTAAAAATGTCTCTCACCTTTCTTAAAACTATAGAAGAAGACGCTTGCCATACAATGGGACAGAACCTCTGAACCCGGAATCATGTGGCTGGGAAGCATTTGGGTTTTAAATTTCAATGCAGGGTAAATATTTGCCTGCATTCTAAGAGCTCCCTGACCCATTGTGTTATCTCCTTAATTCCCATTTGAGACGGTTGTTTCAGTGAGTGTTCAATGTGGTTTGTTTCAGTGAGTGTTCAATGTGGTGATGTTACCATATTCTTTTGTCTGGTAGAACATGGAACCAAGTTGCTTTGAGAAAGAAACCAGGGGGTCTGTCTACAGAAATTCTTGCTGGTTTTTCCTGTCAAAAATAGTGACTCCATTTGTTTTTTAGTCTTTGATCTGAATCAGTTTTGGCAGCTGTGAGTTGACTGGTGTATGGAATGGTGTGTGTGTGTGTTAGAAAAGAGGGGAAGGATGGAGAGAGAGAGACAGAAGAGGATAAGTTTAGTGAGAGAGAGGAGGAAAAAAGAGGGGGTGGAGGAGAAAATAGAGGGAGGAGAAAGGAGAGGGAGGAGGAGAAAAGAGAGAGAGACCAGAGGTAAAAGAGAGAGAAGAGGAGAAAAGAGAGAGCAGAGGAAAGAAAAGAGAGAGCAGAGGAAAGAAAAGAGAGAGAGAGAGGAGGAGGAAAGAGAGAGAAGAGGGCGGCAGAGACACAAAACAGAGGGAAGAGGGAAGGAGAGACAAATGGTGTGAGTTAAGTGCAAATAAAGATAGGAAAAGAGAGGAGGAGGAGATGGAGAGAGAGAGAGAGAGAGAGTAGTCTGAGATAAATAAGGTGGGACAAAAAGGAGATGGAAAGAGTGAACGAGAGAAGAGGAGAGAAATAAAATGAGTGGAAGAGAGATGGTGAAAGCATAAAGTATTACATCAGTGGCTCTCAGTATTTTTGACTTGGTGGTGCTTCGAAGATGAAGTCAGAAGTTATTGGTGCATTTCACAGAAGATGCTGGAAGAAAATTATTGGCACACTTTGTATGGAATGGAAAAAATTGTTGGCGTATTTCATAAGTAAAAAAATTTAGAGAAAAATCTCAAAAGCTATTGTTTATGTAGTTTCATTAATCCTTCGTGTGTACAACTAAATCAGTGGTTCTAGGCAGGGTTCATATGGCTCCTGGGGGGTCCATACAATATAGTATATTGGGAATCTACAATAGTATTTTAAGAGCCCCCTGAAAAATTTTGGTTTAGATGGTTGTATTGGTTATGCATTGTAAGGAACAGTGAGATTTCTTTCTGACATTTGACATGTTTCTTCCAACACAAGTTAATGTGTGAAAAACAAAATAGGAATTTTGAAAGAAGTTTATATAAAACTAGTTTTTAAACATTGAATGGCTATGGGGATCCACCAGAATAAAGTGGTAATCAAAGGGGCCTGTAGATAAGAAATAGTTGAGAATCCCTGCTTTAGATGTATGTATTGCAAGAAACAGCTAGGCTTCTTTCTCTAACATTTTCCATAGTTCAACCTACAGAAGTTAATGGGTGAAAAAACTAAATAGGAAGTTTGGAAGAATTTTCTATAAAACTAGTTTTTAAACATCAAATGGCTATGGGGGTCAACCAGAATAAAATAGTAATCAAAGAGGGTCCATGCAAGCAAAATAGTAAATTGAGAACCTACAATAGTATTTTAAGGGCCCCTGAAAATATTTTGCTTCAGATGTATGTATTGGTATGTATTGCAAGGACCAACTAGGCTTCTTTCTCTGACATTTTACATAATTCAACCTACCCAAGTTAATGTGTGAAAAACAAAATAGGAATTTTGAAAGACTTTTCTATGAAACAGGTTTTTAACCCTTTAGCTTTCAAATTACTCGGTCAAATATAATGCTTGTTTTGAATTAATGATGCATTATCTCATAGTTTTGATATTCTGATGATGTAATTGATTATTTTTAGAATGACATTATAGGGTAGGTGTAAGAGGCCAGATCTGGCTGGTATGAACATAAACAGGTAGAATATCTTGGCTAGATATGGCCGGTTAAAGTGCTAAAGGTTTAAACATCGAATGGCTATTGAGGGGATCCACCAGAATAAAGAAAGTCCATAGATAAAAAATGGTTGAGAATCCCTGAACTAAATTATAAATGTTTGCTTATTTTTTTCAAGATGCACAAATATTGTTAATCCCTGGATGGATGAAGTACACAGTGGAAGGCCATATGTGCTCCAACAAGCTTCAGCACCTTCTCATGAAGCCAATGCAGCCAAAGAATGGATGTCAAAGAATCTTTACAATCATGTAACATCAAACTTGCTGGATTTAACTTTTTAGTATTCGAATTTATCAAATGTAATGCTTATTCATTCACATTGTTTTGAATTAGTGATGCATTATTTTCTAACTTTAACCTCTTCATTACCAACCCGGCTGAAACAGCCTCTGGCTCTGAGTACAAATGTCTTGTTTTCAGAAGTTCTGAATTAAAATCTTTCACCAAACCTTGAGTCAAGAAAAGCCTTGAGAAAATTTGGTAGATGGAAACTGAAAGAAGCCCATCATATGTATATATATATATATATGTGGAGTAGGAGTGGTCGTGTGGTAAGTAGCTTGCTTACCAACCACATGATTCTGGGTTCAGTCCCACTGCGTGGCACCTTGGGCAAGTATCTTCTACTATAGCCTCGGGCCTTGTGAGTGGATTTGGTAGACAGAAACCGAAAGAAGCCTGTCGTATATATGTGTATATATATATATATATATATATATATATATATATATATATATATATATATATATATGTATGTATGTATGTATGTATGTGTGTGTATATGTTTGTGTGTCTGTATTTGTCACCCCCCCCCCCCCCAACATCGCTTGACAACCAATGCTGGTGTGTTTACGTCCGTGTAACTTAGCGGTTTGGCAAAAGTGACCGATAGAATAAGTACTAGGCTTACAAAGAATAAGTCCTGTGGTCGACTTGCTTGACTAAAGGTGGTGCTCCAGCATGGCCACAGTCTAATGACTGAAAAAAAAAAAAAGATACCCTCAAATACCTGTCACCCTCTGTAATAATTGTTTCAAAACTTGGCACAAAGTCAGCAATTTTAGTGTGTGGTTAATTGATTACATTGACCCCAGTATATGACTGGTGCCTTATTATTGATTATGAAAGGATAGAAAGCAAAGACGACCTCAGCCCTATCTGAACTAAGAATGTAAAATGCCAGAAAGAAATGCTTCTAGTCACTTTGTCTGATGCAAATATAGCAAAAGTAGAAACATTTTTCTACAAAGAAAACCAAAAAATAATTTGGTTTGAGAGACAAAAAAATATGGTGTAAAAATGTACAAAAACAAAATTAGGATTTTTTTTAAAGAATTGAAAGTTGAAAGGAAACACAACAATATTTCGAGGTAGAGAAGTTATCATGCATCTTGATCGAAAAATCTTCTGTTATCAGATTCTCAAAGACATCGGTGCTGCCAATGTAGAATCATTAACTTCAACAGCTGTAGAAGAAGTCATTTTTCATAGCTGTAATAACAGGGACTGGCCCAAGATTGAACCAGAATTTATAGCTTGGCTGCCTCATTCATCATTTGTCATCTTAATACCAAAAACTTAAAAAGAAAAATCGTTTTGTGTTTTGTTTTGGCTGTGTTTGGGTTTGGAGGTGTTTTGTTCATGGTAGAAAGGGGGGGGGTTTCGAAATTTCTAGGAAAATCATAGATTTGTTATGATGTATTTATTGTTTTTCACGGAACTTTTGAAAGTTTTGTTATTATTTAAAGTTGTTTTGTTTGGGTTTATTTTTTGGCATTGATTTTGTTGGTATTTTGGCACAAATACCTGCCCCCCACCCTACACACATGTGCACACGCACACTCACACACATACACAGTCTTTTCACAATCTATACAAACACACACACACGCACATCGGGTGTCTACACCCATACATAACACACACATTAATCAATAAAGGAAGAAAGACAAGAGATGACAACAAGCAACTTTATAGATAGATGGATATATATATATATGTGTGTGTGTGTGTGTGTGCATATATACATATACATATATATATATATGTATGTATATATACATGCATGTATATACACACACACACACACACACACAGATATTATATACCGACATATACATACAAGTATGGAAAATTGGATGTTACAACAATGATCGTAATTATATATATATATATACGTTGCCGTTACCAGTACCGCCTGACTGGCTCCCGTAGGATTTTCGAGCGAGATCGTTGCCAGTGCCCCTGGACTGGCTTGTGCGGGTGGCACATAAAAGACACCATTTCGAGCGTGGCCGTTTTCGTGCGGGTGACACGTAAAAGCACCCACTACACTCTCTGAGTGGTTGGCATTAGGAAGGGCATCCAGCTGTAGAAACTCTGCCAAATCAGATTGGAGCCTGGTGTTGCCATCCGGTTTCACCAGTCCTCAGTCAAATCGTCCAACCCATGCTAGCATGGAAAGCGGACGTTAAACGATGATGATGATGATGATGATGATATGAATGTATATATGTGTAAATATGTAGACAGATGCATGCATAAAACTATCAATAGATCTATCTCATTCTCTCTATATGTGTTTGTGTATGTATATAAATATATATATATATATATGTATGTATATATGATAAACAAGACTAGAACTTTATCAATATTACATCATGTTCAGCCAAATAATAATAAGGGGCTGTGCAGTAAGTAGCTTGCTTGCCAACCACATGGTTCTGGGTTCAGTCCCACTGCATGGCACCTTAGGTAAGTGTCTTCTACTATAGAGTCAGGCCGACCAAAGCCTTATGAGTGGATTTGGTAGACGGAAACGGAAAGAAGCCCGTCATGTATATATATATATATATATATATATATATATATATATATATATATGCCAGATGCGGAGGAGGAGGGAAAATAGTAATTCAATGAAGGAGAAGTAGTGAGAGTAATAGCCCTGACTGTGAGGGAGTGAGGGAAAGTAATAGCAATGAGAGAAAGGAAGGGGTGCTGAATGAATAAGGAGGGAAAGGGTGAAAAAAGTCAGTGTTTCAACTCTGTGTGAATATATGTGTGTATGTGTGTGCATGTACAAGGGAAGTATGGAGCGTTGGACTGGCCAGGTTACCAGCTTGCCTGATGGCAAGTGGGTCCCTGCACCATTAGAATCCATATATGGGGGCCCATGTTAGTATTTAAGGGGCCCATCCCCTCAAGTTTGGGAATTTTTTAATTCACTCCTGGAAGGACACATTAATTATTTCAGCCTGGCTGTGTTTGTAAACAGTTGAAAAGAATACTTTTAACAAAAAGAAAAAATTAAATGAAAACATTGTAGTTGCGGGCAGCCCCTCCGCCCCTTGTAACTGCGGCTCCCCACCCCCTTGTAGTTGTGGGTGGGCACCCTTAGTCTCCTGGCAACCAATATTTTTAGACCCAGTCCGCCTCTGGAAGTATGTGAATGTTTGTATCTGAAATTATTATGTACCTTATTTATGTATAAAATACTACAATTAACGTGGTCAGCTAGTGAATAACCATAGACTAATATATAACCATCACGTATATATAACCAACCTGTACATATAACCATAAACTGAAAACTGCAATGATTTATTGTTATCGTAGTGATGGTGGTGGTGGTAACAGTAAAAAAGGCAACGACCTAAGAAATTTATTTTTATTATTATATCAGATTATAATTCATATCTTAAGAAATTTTTGGTGATTTAATGCCAAGTTTTAGGAGAAGTATCTGTCTTTGTTGGACAATGATGACGGAACTTGGACATTTTCTTCATAAATTTTAACATTTAAAAAAGTAATGGCTACATTTCTATTGTAATACTAATAAAGCCAGCATTCATAAATGAGAGTGATAGGGGAGGCATAATTAGAGGCACAAGGCAACATTTATTGTAAACAATAACTGAAGAATATTTCCTCAAGAGAAAAAGTATTAAATATAAATTTCATTAAATTTTGACAAATGTGTATTTTTTAAAACTTTATTGCAGTGGAATTATGTCGATGTCCATGGCGGGATGATAATGGTGACAACTCATAGAATAAATAAAACAAGGAATTTAAGAATTCTTGTGTGGTTTTAGAGATTAAAAAGTTTGTTCTATCATTTATTGGCTTCAACTCCAAGATGGTTTCAGATTGAATCATTTCAGCCCCCAAATTTCAGAAGTTTTACACAGGCGTAGGAGTGGTTGTGGCCGTGTGGTAAGTAGCTTGCTTACCAACCACATGGTTCTGGGTTCAGTCCCACTGCATGGCACCTTGGGCAAGTGTCTTCTACTATAGCCTCGGGCCGACCAAAGCCTTGTGAGTGGATTTGGTAGACAGAAACTAAAAGAAGCCTGTCGTATATATGTATATATATATATATATATATATATATATATGTACGTGTGTGTATATGTTTGTGTGTCTGTGTTTATCCCCCCAACATCGCTTGACAACTGATGCTGGTGTGTTTACGTCTGTGTAACTTAGCGGTTCGGCTAAAGAGACTGATAGAATAAGTACTAGGCTTACAAAGAATAAGTCCCGGGGTCGATTAACTCAACTAAAAGGTGGTGCTCCAGCATGGCCACAGCCAAATGACTGAAACAAGTAAAAGAGAAAAGAGAAAGAGAGAGGCTACAAAATCCCCTTAAGGGTTTTTTGCAGTCATAGGTGTGGTGGTGTGGTGCTGTTGTTGAATCCAAGCTTAACCCTGACTGAACAGGCCTATTGTCATAGGCACCCTAGCCATGACCATCACACTTTTTTCTGTGTTCAGGTAATATAGGACAACACTATCCAATGTGATCTGTTTTAAGATAGCAGATTGTGATTTGAGAGATCTTTGGCTGTTATTTCTAGTAAGTTGAGTAAGCTATTGTGTGTTTTTAACAAAGGTTAGTTCTGATTGAATAGACCTATGATCAAAAGTTTTTCAACCATGACCATCCCATCTTTTTTAATACCCAAGGATCATATCATCCACTGTTCCTATCTGAGAGTGTAAGATACTATTTGAGGGAGATATGGTTGTTATATCTAGCATGTCAAATGACTGCATTGGTTACTATTGTTTCTCTCCCAGGCCAGTCTTGTTGGAGCAGATTTATGATCAGAAGTATTCCAACCATAACCATCCTGTTCTTTTTCCTATGTGGTACAGGCATAGTTGTGGGGTCAAGAAGGTAGCTTTCTAACCAGATAGCTCTGGGTTCAGTTCTACTGTGCAGCATCTTCAGCAAATGTCTTCTACTACAACCCTGGCATTCTGAATTAACTTGGTAGATGGAAACTGAAGGAAGCTCTTTGTATGTATGTATGTCATTATTCCATTTTATTTCAAGATATCTTGCCAATAGAGACAGAACCGGTCTCTAACCTAAACCCAAGGTTCCATCATTGGAATTTCAACATCAACAACAGGGTATTTTTGCTTGTTTGCATGTATGTATGTATGTATGTATGTATTCTCATGCATATAGCTGCATATCTAAACATGCTCATATATATATTTCAATGATAAACTTCTGGAAAGTTTTACAGAATTTTACAGTTCCAATGATAGATTGGATCTGTAGTCTTCAAAATAGCTTTCTCCTTTCTAGTTTTGAGAAGCCTTATGTATGTACGTATGTATGTATGTATGTGTGTATGTCTGTCTGTCTGTCTGTATTATGTGTGTATGTATGTGTGTATGTACGTATGTGCATACGTATGTATGTGTGTATGTATGTATATATGTCTATTTGTATGTATGTATATATGTCTATTTGTATGTATGTATGTCTATGTATGTATCTATGTACATGTGTATTTATGTGTGTGTGTATGTATGTATCTCTTTGTCTTGACATTGCATCGTCATCATCATCATCATTGTCAATATTTAACATCTGTTTTCCATGCTGGCATAGGTTGGATGGTTTGACAGGAACAGGCTAGGCCAGGCACCACATCAAGTACATAGTCTGCTTTGACACGATCTATATAGCTGGACGCCTTTCCTAGTGCCAACGTCTCTACAACATGTAGTGAATGCTTCTTATGTGGTACCATCACCAGTGCTTCTTATGTGGCACCATCACCAGTGTTTTTCATGTGGCACCATCAGCAGTGTCTTTTATGTGCCACCAGCACCAGTGTTTTTCATGTGGCACCTTGGTTTTAGGATCTCAATTCTGTCTTGGTGTGTGGGTCTTATCAAGTACAGCAATGCACCACATATCTCGGTCCTTTGTCGTCTCCTTCATAAGGTTCAGTGTTCTGAGATCAGCCTTCAGTATTTCATCCCATGTCTTCCTGGATCTCCCTCTTCCACAACTTCCATCCACTTTCAGTGATCAATTGTAAACGAGTGTCACTGTTATACAAGCAGTATCGTTCATTTCCAATATTCCGCAAGAATAAGTCCCGGCATGGGGAAACATCACTTCATTTAGAAACAGGTAAAGGTTCCCAACAGGAAGGGCATCAGACCACAGAAAATCTGCCGCAATAAACTCCATCTGACTCAAAGAAAAGTGGACTTTAAATGAGGATAATGGTGATGAACTGTGGCCTGAAAACACCTTGTTCAATGTTTACCTTTTAAGATCGTGGCTGCTATTTTAGCTGATAAAGAGACCACATAGAAGCTTGATTAGTGTTGCTATAATAGTAATCGATGTTGTTGTTGTTTTGTTAGTGTCCCAGCCCCCATTAAACAGACAAGGAGCCCCAGTCAACCGAGGATAACTGGGAACCATTGCTGGTTTTGTTTATTTTTAGGAAGGGAGGGTGTTATGAGGGGGGGGTGTAGGGATGGAGCTTCTAGGAGTTTTGCTTTGTTTCCTCCTTCCCCCCTTCCCTCCCCCATTTCGTTTCTCTTGTCTGTTTTAGAATTGGACTATTATTTGTGGAAACAGCTATTTAAGACAACTACAACAACAACAACACCTAAAACAACTACAGCAGCTACAACAACTTCAACAACAACAACAGCTACAACATTAACAGCAATCTAAAAAAAAATAAATTTAATTAAATTCAATCATCAAAATAATAGTAGCAACAACAACAACTACTACTACTACTACTATTATTGCTACATACCACCACCACCACAATAACGACAACAACTACAACAACAAGGTAAACTAAATCAATTAAATTCAACTTTAGAGCAACAGCACCCACCACCACCACCACCACAACAACAACATGGTAAACTAAATCAATTCAACTTTAGAGCAATGACAGCACCCACCACCACCACCACCAAAACCACCACCACCACCACCATCACACTGAATTGATGGGAGAGTGACCTCATGGCCGTTCAATTGGCTATTAGTAACAACCAAATTTAGGAATTACATTGACCCTAGTTTTCAACTGGTACTTATTTTATCGACCCTGAAAGGATGAAAGGCAAAGTCGACCTTGGTGGAATTTGAACTCAGAACAAAAGGACAGACGAAATGCCGCTAAGCATTTTACCCAGCATGCTAACCATTCCATCAGCTTGCCATCTTGATAATAATGATAATGTTGGTTTTAAAAATTTGGCCAGTAATATTGTGGGCGTGGGCAGGGTGGGGTGGGGGTAAGTTGAATACATTGACCCCCGTGGTCAACTGGTACTTAATTTATTGACCCATGAAAGGATGAAAGATAAAGTTGACCTCAACAGAATTTGAATAATAAATATATTATTAACGACCAGATATTGTTATCATTAAATATAATATTACTAATGACTAGATATTGTTATCAATGAATATAATTCTTATGACTAGATATTATTATCAAATGCAATTAAGAAAGGAAGTGGCAGCTGGGTCATTGTATCAGTCACAACAAAAAGGTTGATCTCTGTTGAAAAGAAATGGAAAACTCGGTCAAATATGAAAAAAAGATCTGGAAATAGAGATAACCGGAATGTTGGGGCCATAAAAAAACATAAAGGAAAAAAGAAACTATTTCGATAAATGTAAGTGGTTTAGGAAAGGTACAGACAAATGCATAATCCCCTAAATCCCAGGGCTTACAGATATAAGCAGTATATTGCAAATAACATAAGCAGGCATCACTGGAATATATGCAGAGGATTTTGAGCAGAAGATAATAAAATACTGGTAAATAAAATAAAAAATGGATTTGAGGGTAGAGGAAGAGAGGAGTGTGTGGGGAAAGGACGATGATGGGGATGATGATGACGGTGATGGTAATGATGGTGATGATGATGATGATGATGGTGATGATGTGATGAGGTTAATGATGATGATGATGATGATGTTGTGGTGATGATAATGATGATAGTAATAATAATGATAGTGATGATGATGGTGATGATAATGAGGATGATGATGATGATGATGATGATTACAATGAAGATGATGACAATGATGACGATCATGATGATCGTAATGGCATTGGTGATGATGATGATGATGGTGATGACAGTGACAGCAATGGTGATGATGATGATGATGATGTGATGAGGTTGATGATGATGATGATGATGATGACAATGAAGATGATGATGACGATGATGACGATGATGATGATGATAATGATGGAATTGGTGATGGTGATCATCATCATTGTGGAGTCAGTGATGGTGATATTGATGATGATGGTGATGATGATGGTGATGACAGTGAGGACAGTGACAGCAATGGTGATGATGATGATGATGATGCGGAGGAGGAGAATGGTGATAACGATGATGACGATAACAACAGCAACAATAATAATTACTTCTGAGACGAATAAAACAATTTTGATGTGAAATAAAACGAGAAACCACCACTGCTGCCACCACCACCACCACCACAACAGATACAACAGCAACTGCTGCAACAACAACAACAACAACAAGTAGTAGTAGAACAGTGGAAAAAAGATAATGAGTTAAATTGAAGTTGAGTTTTTAATGAAGAAAGATTTTGGGGTGGAGAGTGTTGGGGGTGGGCGGTTTAGTGTTTTGGTAAATGTTCACTGATGGAATATTGATTGCAACAGTATGGTGGCGGTGGTGGTGGTGTAGTAGTGGTTATAGTAGTAGTGGCAGTATAGCATGTGTGGTGATAATGTGGTGGTGGTAGTGGCTGTGGTGATGATGATAGTGGTTATAATTGTAGTAATGGTTTTGGTTGAGTAGTAGCAGCGGTGGTGGTAGTGGTGATGGTGGTGGTATTGCATGTGCGATGGTAGTGGTGTTACTGGCTGCTGTGTTTTCTTGTTGCTGGTGATGGAGGTGGTGGTGGTGGTGATAGTAAAGATGATGGTGGTGGTGATGGTGACAATGGTAGTGAATTTTGTCACAGTGGCTGTTGTATTGACTACAACAATCGCGGTGTTTCCTATGGTATTTTTAATGTACTACGTAATCACTAAAGACAATAGACTGAGAATATGTGTGTGTATGTGTGCGCGAGAGAGATAGAGACAGTCTATGTGTGGGAATGTCTGTGTGTGTGTGGATATCCTATAACACACACGCTGTTATATAAAACATGCCTAATGTTCATACTTCTTTATCTGAAAAGCCCTACTTCTAAATGACTCAGACATTACATAGCACACTCACGGACTAACAACACATATATGTGCTCAAATATACATATTTTTTCCCTCCAGTGTTGTTGCATAGGTGGTAGGGGCCATAGGAACAGTTGCCTTCGATACAAAATTCTCAGGGACACAAAAGTTCATAAAAAAAAATGTAGTAATATGCAGCACAGAATTATGTCAGTGAACAGGTCGCGATCTCAAAGCGATGAAAATATTTTTGACAAATTAAATTTAAATGTTGAAGTGAATCTAACGGATTTTGTGTGTTATTTTAAATGGCTTATAAACATCTTCCACGCTGCAACTGTTTTCGTTCCAGCACACGATCTCAGATCAGGTCACTTGCTATGCAAGTACATCTCGTAATGTAGTAATAATAAATTAAAAATAGCACAACCTTTCTCATGTAAGCTGTGTCTGTCGTTTCCAATATTCTTTTCTACTCTAGGCACAAGGTCCAAAATTTTGGGGGAGAGGGCCAGTCGATTAGATTGAAGTCAGTATGCAACTGGTACTTATTTAATCGACCCTGAAAGGATGAAAGGCAAAATCGACTTCGGCGGAATTTGAACTCAGAATGCAAAGACAGACGAAATACCTATTTCGTTATTGCCCACAAGGGGCTAAACATAGAGGGAACAAACAAGAACAGACGAACGGATTAAGTCGATTACATTGACTCCAGTGCGTAACTGGTACTTAATTTATCGACCCCGAAAGGATGAAAGGCAAAGTAGACCTCGGCGGAATTTGAACTCAGAACGTAACGGCAGACAAAAAACCGCTAAGCATTTCACCCGGAGTGCTAATGCTTCTGCCAGCTCGTCCCCTTTTATTTCCAGTTTTCTGTGAAACCTGTATGGCTTACTTGAAAACAAGTAGTTGTGCAACCAATGCAAGTATTGAAAGCTTTTTTTTGTTTATTTATCACCTGACGAGATACGTCTGCACCACCAGATGCTCCTGAACCAGTTGTTGAGTGTCCCACGAGAGGAGTCAATGCTAGATGCGTCAAAACAATTGTGATTAATCATATTTTCTTGTATATTCCATCTTCTGTCTTTCATTTGTTATTTACCTAACGATCACTCTGAAAGTGACTGTGCTTTACCAGTAAGCTACCAGGTGTAAACCATTCATTTTATTATATATATATATATATATATATATACGGCTGTGTGGTAAGTAGCTTGCTTACCAACCACATGGTCCCGGATTCAGTCCCACTGCATGGCATCTTGGGCAAGTGTCTTCTACTATAGCCTCGGGCCGACCAATGCCTTGTGAGTGGATTTGGTAGACGGAAACTGAAAGAAGCCTGTCGTATATATGTATATATATATGTATGTGTGTATGTGTTTGTATGTCTGTGTTTGTCCCCCCAACATCGCTTGACAACCGATGCTGGTGTGTTTATGTCCCTGTAACTTAGCGGTTCGGCAAAAGAGACTGAAAGAATAAGTACTAGGCTTCCAAAGAATAAGTCCTGGGGTTGATTTGCTCGACTAAAGGCGGTGCTCCAGCATGGCCACAGTCAAAAGACTGAAACAAGTAAAAGAGTAAAAAGAGTATACATACATATATATATATATATATATATATATATACATATATATATCATCATCATCGTTTAACGTTCGGTTTCCATGCTAGCATGGGTTGGACGATTTGACTGAGGACTGGTGAACCAGGTGGCTACACCTGGCTCCAACCTGATTTGGCAGAGTTTCTACAGCTGGATGCCCTTCCTAACACCAACCACTCCGAGAGTGTAGTGGGTGCTTTTACGTACCACCGGCACGAAGGCCAGTCAGGCGGTACTGGCAATGGCCACACTCAAAATGGTGTATTTTATGTGCCACCTGCACAAGAGCCAGTCCAGCGGCACTGGCAACGATCTCGCTTGAATGTCTTACACTGGGAAGGCGACACTGGGCACAGGTGCCATCACGATTATACATGTATATATATATGTGTAAATATATCATCATCATAATCATCATTTAATCTCTGTTTTCCAGGCTGGCATGGGGTGGATGGCTTGACTGGAGATGGTAAGCCCAGGGGCTGCACCTGACTCCATTGTCTGATTTGACATTGTTTCTATGGCTGGATGCCCTTCCTAACACCAACCACTCCACAGAGAGTACTAGGTGCTTTTTATGTGGGACCAGCACTGGTATCAATTCTGCTGTGGTGGATGGGTCTTCTTCAGTACAACACGGCACCAGATATCTTGGTCTTTTATTTATCACATATAATAATATTACACACATTCACGCATCAACATACACACACACACACACATATCAAAGATTCCTTTTATATGCCATTACGATACGGAAGGAGTTATAGATAATCGTTCTTTGTGTAAAGCTAAATTAGCCCCTTTCATAATGGACTAAAGTGGTCAAAATCACCTGAGAGAATCAAATGACATTTCTAATTCCAACGGTTGAGAGTTGTCAGGTCACTTTGATGTAATATTTATCATGGTCATTCAGTTGCATGATCAACATGTGGCTCAATACCAGTAGGTGATTCTGTCCACTTGTTTCTGTCATCAAGGGGCTTTTTACCCAATGTATTATAAGGAACTGATATTGATTACTGCATCTACAGTCTGTTCCAAATATTTCTCAATACCCCCCACACACAAAGAAACACACATTTAATGTGATATATATATACACACACACACATATATATACATATATATATATTCATTGAATTGTATCTCACTGGAGTAAGATGTGGCTTGCCACTCACAATCCCTTCAAACATCTCATGAGGCTGGTGATTTTGTGTGGCCATTCGAGTTATATTTTTTAGCTGTTATTTCCAGCAATCATAGGTGCTATTTTGCACCCTTATTTATGTATTCTACCTTTTGGGTTTTTAATTGCTTTAGCCACCTATTGTAAAGCATTTGATACATCATAATATTGAAGGCAGCGAGCTGGCAGAAATGTTAGCATGCTGCGCGAAATGCTTAACGGTCGACTTCACCTTTCATGGTTGATAAATTAAGTACCAGTTACGCACTGGGGTCGATGTAATCGACTGGCCCCATCCCCCAAAATTTTGGACCTTGTGCCTAGAGTAGAAAATAATACATCATAATATTGATTTATTGTTATAATATCTTATTGTATGTTTGTATATATGTCTATATATTTGTTAGAATAACAACAAGCTGGGCAAAGTTCAAGGAGCTGATAGCTTTGTTGGTAATGAAGTGACTCTCTCTCAGA
>NC_142954.1:14515045-14527545 GCF_046866305.1 Octopus bimaculoides | reverse complement strand
TAACATGTATAGTGCGTAAATTCTATTCCATATGTTGATGTAGGTAACAATGTAATTTAATTTATTCCATCATATCACATGAGTGAGTGCCTGCAGAGATATCACATACATATATGTGTGTGTGTGTGTATATATATATATATAGATCTCATCATCATCATCACTATCTATCGTTCACCTTCCATGTTAGCATGGATAATTTTTTAGTTCGTTATGCCCTGAGGTCCGTGCCAGATGATTGTGCTCGGACACCAGACATGTTAAAAATGCTTTCATTACATGAAACTAATAGCTGCACATATGAACATACATTGTACTTCTTATTAAATAATATTCATCTCTCACCAGATGGAGTACTTTTGTTTTTGTTGTTGACAAGTAGAATGCTCCAGATCACATGTCAGCTGCATTAGGTCTGGCCATTGGTTAAACAGAAGCAGCAATAACATCCAGCTCTCTAAGGAATCCAAACCTTAAAGACAAGTTCTCTATTGCTTTTATTCCGTTCCACTGATCCTCAAGTTTCCAGTATATTTTCTCCTGTCACATCAAATTCCAATAATGTTTTTTTTCTTTTTTCCATCTGTTTTGGCAATGCCCTAATAGAACATGTCTTATAAACGAGATACCTCGAATCACTGAATGCCTGAATTTAATAGCAGAGAGCCTCATGTAAAAAACAGCAGCAGCCAAAGTAGTGGTGGTGGTGGTAGTTGTTGCATAAAGTCAAGAATACTCAAAACTAAGTAGAGTGCTTTTTTATTTCAAGCAAAGAATTAGACATACATACGTGTGTGTGTGTGTGTGAGAGTATATATGTGTGTGTATGCACATTCATATTTATAAAGAGAGAGAGAGAGAGAGAAAGAGAGAGAGAGAGAGAAAGAGAGAGAGAGAGAGAAAGAGAGAGAGAGAGAGAAAGAGAGAGAGAGAGAGAAAGAGAGAGAGAGAGAAGGGGGGGAGATGAAGATGCAAATAAACAAATAAGACTGCTTGGACTAGATATACAAAATATACATTATGTCGGCTGTGGGGTAAGAAGCTTGCTTTCCAACCACGTGGTTCTAGGTTCAGTCCCACTGCATGGCACCTTGGGCAAGTGTCTTCTACAATAGCCTCAGGCCAACCAAAGCCCTGTGAATGGATTTAGTAAATGAAAACTGAAAGAAGCCCATCATATATATGTATATATGAGGTCTGATCAATAAGTATCCTGACTCTTGGGATATTGAATCTGTAGTTCTATTATTCAGGCAGAATGGTATTCATATAAGATTCCTGTACCTTGTGAGTAAGATCCAATAGTATTTAAAATTGGTCATTAAATATTATTGGAACTTACTCACAAAGTACAGGAATCTTATATGTATACCATTCTGCCTAAATAATGTAACAGCAGATATAATATCCCTGCATATCTCACGTCTATTTTCATTCCTCCACTTCACTCTCTATTTCATATCTTATCTAGAATAACTATTGCTTAACCATTTTCTCACACCATCTCTGATGAAGGGATATATTAAATATCCCAGAAACAGCTGTAAGACCTATTTATAAATGTTCTGAAATCTTTCACAGCCTTGGATTTTTATCTCATTCTGTTAATTTTTTTTATATATATACACACGGTGATATATGACCTATGTTGGACTCCTCATTTGCATAATCACCGAATCGGGAGCTAAACTATAGTTTGTCCATAGCACTTACTCAGCATTACCTGACACCTTTGGGTCTTCTTGACACCATTACCTCTCATAACCTATATACACAGAACAAGCAAGAAAAAAACAACAAAAACAACAACAACAACGTGAGGACACGGAATAAGTGCAGTGTTATTGGACGCTCAGGAAAGGAAAGAAAAGAAAGAGGATTTCATGTTTCGAGCGGAGCTCTTCCTTAGAAATATAGAAAAAGTCCAAAGAAGGGAAGACGGAGAAAGAAAATTGCCAATGATACACACACGGTCGCATACACACATATATATATATAGCTCACCCTGTAGCCTTGATGGTAAATGATTATTTGCTCTTAACATATTAGGCTTCTAGACTCTTTGTTTAAACCATGTTTTCTTACCTCTTCCTTCTTCTTTTTGTTTATATTGTATGCTCCTGTTTTTCACTCTGATGGCAATGCGTTGCCTTAATTCGAATGCTCTCTGAAGATGAAGAATTTAAATCTTGTATTTATGTATAGACTGCATTCCGGTAATCTGATCAGTGACGGCCATAACATATGTTACGTCACCTATTCTGTTATGTTATGCTTTGTATTAAAAAATAAGCTATAAATGTGGTCCAACCGATGTGTTGGTCAATCTGTGGTCTTCTCCATTTTCTAATTATTTGCATATATATATATATATATATATATATATATATATATATATAGCTGTGTGTCTTTGTGTCTGTGTTTGTCTCCTCATCACCACTTGACAACCAGTGTTGGTATGTTTATGTCCCCATAGCTTAGTGGTTTGGGAAAGAGACTGATAAAATAAATACTACGCTTAAAAATAAGTCCTAGGGTCGAATTGTTTGACAAAAAAAACAAAAAAACACTTCAAGGTAGTGCTCCAGCATGGCCACAGCCAAATGACTGAAAGAAGTAAAAAATAAAAGAATATCCATGTAAGAAGAGAGAAAACAGACTGAAAATGTTGAGAAGACGACCATTTGTGTATAAATATATACACATTTATCATGTGAAAAAAACATTCAAGCGAGGTCGTTGCCAGTGCCGCTGGACTGTCTCCGGTGCAGATGGCACGTAAAAAATACCACTTGAGTGTGGCCGTTGCCAGTACCGCCTCACTGGCTCTTCTGCCGGTGGCACGTAAAAGCACCCATTACATTCTTGGAGTGGTTGGCGTTAGGAAGGGCATCCAGCTGTAGAAACTCTGCTAGATCAGATTGGACTGACTCCTGTTCAGGTGGCACGTAAAAAATACCACTTGAGTGTGGCCGTTGCCAGTACCGCCTCACTGGCTCTTCTGCCGGTGGCACGTAAAAGCACCCATTACATTCTTGGAGTGGTTGGCGTTAGGAAGGGCATCCAGCTGTAGAAACTCTGCTAGATCAGATTGGACTGACTCCTGTTCAGGTGGCACGTAAAAAATACCACTTGAGTGTGGCCGTTGCCAGTACCGCCTCACTGGCTCTTCTGCCGGTGGCACGTAAAAGCACCCATTACATTCTTGGAGTGGTTGGCGTTAGGAAGGGCATCCAGCTGTAGAAACTCTGCTAGATCAGATTGGACTGACTCCTGTTCAGGTGGCACGTAAAAAATACCACTTGAGTGTGGCCGTTGCCAGTACCGCCTCACTGGCTCTTCTGCCGGTGGCACGTAAAAGCACCCATTACATTCTTGGAGTGGTTGGCGTTAGGAAGGGCATCCAGCTGTAGAAACTCTGCTAGATCAGATTGGACTGACTCCTGTTCAGGTGGCACGTAAAAAATACCACTTGAGTGTGGCCGTTGCCAGTACCGCCTCACTGGCTCTTCTGCCGGTGGCACGTAAAAGCACCCATTACATTCTTGGAGTGGTTGGCGTTAGGAAGGGCATCCAGCTGTAGAAACTCTGCTAGATCAGATTGGACTGACTCCTGTTCAGGTGGCACGTAAAAAATACCACTTGAGTGTGGCCGTTGCCAGTACCGCCTCACTGGCTCTTCTGCCGGTGGCACGTAAAAGCACCCATTACATTGTTGGAGTGGTTGGCGTTAGGAAGGGCATCCAGCTGTAGAAACTCTGCTAGATCAGATTGGACTGACTCCTGTTCAGGTGGCACGTAAAAAATACCACTTGAGTGTGGCCGTTGCCAGTACCGCCTCACTGGCTCTTCTGCCGGTGGCACGTAAAAGCACCCATTACATTCTTGGAGTGGTTGGCGTTAGGAAGGGCATCCAGCTGTAGAAACTCTGCTAGATCAGATTGGATCCTGATGCAGCCATCTGGCTCACCAGTCCCCAGTCAAACCGTCCAACCCATGCTAACATGGAAAGCGGACGTTAACCGATGATGATGATGATGTTGATATTAACAGGGTAGCCTTACACAAACTACAATGGCACAAAGAATCAAAGGAAAAGATTTTATATATACACCCATGCATGAATATATATTTTGTCTTTACTCCACTGAAATTGGTTCAAATTGAAGTTGATTACTTTCATATATATATAGAACTGATGTAGAGGTTCCTATTTTTTTATATTTAATAGTTCATGCTACAATCATTTTGACCCATATTCGATGACATATGTGAATATATAATATAAATACACATATATCACATATATATATATACATACACACACACACACACACACATATATATATATATATATATACGTATATATATATATATACACACACACACATATATATATATAAAGAGAGAGAGAGAGAGAGAGATGCATGCATACATACATACATATATTCATATGTACACATACATATATGATTACATACATACATAACACACATACATAAATACATGTTTAAGTGCATAGAACTGCACATGCACATGTAGCTATATATATTTATGTGTGAGTGTATGTGTGTGTGGTGAGTGTGCGTGCATGCATGCATGTATGTGTGTGTTTGAACACACACACACACATATGTGTGTGTGTGTGTGTTATTACTGTAAAGTAATTGAAACAGGGAACATCTTTCTGCCAGACAATCAACTAAACAGCAACATCTTCAAAACGATGAATACAAATGACAACTACAACAACTACAACAACAACAGCAATATAACATTACTAAAACCACAACAACCATTGATAACAACAACTGCTATGACCACACAAAAGATGCAATCAGGCACACACACGCACACACACATGCATACATACATGAAAGACAATCAAATACACACACACACACAATCATGCACGCACACACACACACACACACACACACACACACTCATGCACCCACACACAGACACAGATTCATGCATACATGCAGACTTATGTATACACACACACTCATGCATATACATTCCTGCACACACACGCACACAGATGAAAGACACAATCAAGCACATGCACACACACACACACACACACACACAAATGAAAGACACAGAAGCACATGCACACACACACACACACACACACACACAAATGAAAGACACAGAAGCACATGCACACACACACAGAGACTCATGCATACACACACTCATCAATATGCACGCACACACACACACACACATGAAAGACACAATGAAGCACATGCACACACACACACACACACACACACACTCATGCATACACATCAATATACACACACACACACATACACAGATGAAAGACACAGTGAAGCACATGCACACATACTCATCAATACACACACATGCACACTTACTCATGCACATGTGCGCACACACAGACACTCAGTCACTCACACACACACACACACACACTCACACGTCAGTCATGCATCCTTAACAGTTTTTGACTGGAGACAACCACAACAGCAGCAACAAGAACGGCAATCACAGTCTGTTTAATGTTTTGTTATTAAATACAGCAGCAGCAGCAGCAGCAGAAGAAGGAGGAGAAGAAGAAAAAAGAAGAAAAGGAGAGAGAGAGAGAGAGAAGGAGTGAACTGCAGCTCAGCAGATTATACCAAGATGTCCAACATCCTGTTACACCACTCCACACTGCAGTACACTGCATCACAGCATTCCAGAGGAATAACACAGAAAAGCAGACTATACCACCCTACCCTACCACCACCACCACCACCACCCTACCACCACCACCACCACCCTGTCCCCCAAACCAAACCAGACCGACACAAAACTATGCCATCCAATGGTCCACTGTACCAATTCCACGACTCTTGCTCTTGTGTGTTTCTGTAGAATGCCATTGGAGTAAGTAGAAGGAAAGAAGATTCCTTTGATGTTTGGAAACGTGTTTTTTGGTCGGCACTGGAATCCGACATGGAGCGGGTAGGGACGAGGAAGAAGAGGGATGTGGAGGGGGAGACAGTAGACAAAGATGAAAGGAGGAATGTAAATAGAGATATACCACTACTTAGAAAAATGATAATAATAATAATAATAACAATAATAAAAATAATAATAATAATAATAATAATAATAATAATAATAATAATAATAATTTCTTTCATGATACCACCATCATCATCATTATTATTTTACTTCTTAGAGTTCTGGTCTTACTTACTCTGGTTGATTCTGTGAGAGCAGACAGCAACCTGTTACCAGAGGTCTCACAGGGTCTCTTCCCACAAATTGTAAGTTTTGATACATGGATGCTAACTTATTGAGGAAGTCACTCAAAACCCAAGCACCAATCTCAAAATCCTAGCTGTCCCCAATAGAACAGATTTTGGGGCCTGCTCTGTCCTCTTTTCAATTCTTATTTCTCCAACATATTTCTCGAATCTGGTTGTTAGTGTCCTTTGTGCCCCTACAACTAATGGGATAACGGTTAATCTCTTCATTGCCCCCTCATTGCACATTCTTGCAATTTTGTCTTTAGTAGTCTGTATTTCTCCATCTTTTCCAGCTCTTTGTCATCTACACGTTCATCCCTAGATATGGCAATATCTATGATATTGGTTTCCTTATTATTATTATTATCATTTTATTGTCTTTGTACTGCTTCTAATGCTGGAGATGTACTATGGTGCCAGCTGTTCACTACCAGTGAACTAAGGTAACACCCTTTATTTTTCGAGCACCATCCAGAGTATTCGAGTGGTTCCATGCTTTTTGTTTCTATTATTATTATCATCGTTATTATTATTATTATTATTATTATTATTAAGAAGTCTTATTTTTATCACGTGTACCTGTAAACAAAAGGAGAAGAGCTCTTGCCCTCTTGTTCAAGTACCTGTAGCTTTTGTGGGTTTTTGCACGAAGTCCTTAAAGCGCCTCCCCTATTGGGAGTTTTAAATTGTTTAATTTTTAATTGTTATACATATTGTTTGCACGTTGTAAAACCCATTGTATCATCCTGTTTTTGTCTTTTATGTTGTATGTGTTTTAATGTAATTTTATGTAAGCCCCTGTGGCCAATAAACAAATTAATCATTATTGTTATTATTATTATTATTATTATTATTATTATTATTATTATTATTATTACTATTATTATTAAGTAGTCTTATTTTTATCACATGCTTTCACTGCACTACCAAGCACAGCTTTGTGTGCCTTGGGTATGTGTTGTGGTTTGTTGTGATGCTCTTATTTTAACTGTATTGAAAGTGCCTTATGTAGGATGTGTGCAGTGCCTAGTGGTGTTATTTTCTGTATGTTATATACACTTGTAAGTCCTGGTGTTTTGGTTATGTATTTGTCTGAATGTTTTTTTTTATCACACCTAATGTGCTTACTATTACAGGAATTGTTTCTATTTTTAGGCTCTACATTCAAGTTAACTCTATTTATTATTATTATTATTATTATTTCATTATTATTATTATTTTTACAAGCATAGATAAATAAAAAGATTGGAAAAGAACATTACAAGCATTTTCAATCAATACTTAAAACAGAACTAAATGTGAAATGAAGTAACATCAGTCAATACTATAGCTGTCTCAGTGATAAGTTTTAGATTATAATATTCTTAATTGACACTAAACAAACAAATAAGAATCAAGAGGAAAACAAAAGAAATAATGTCTGCATTTTGAACAGACCATCCAAAGCCAGAAGGCGAGAGATTCCATTTTCCGTAAATAAACAGAGGCAGAGCTGTGAGATTAAGAAGCTTGCTACCCAGAGTGGCTGTGTGGTAAGTAGCTTACTTACCAACCACATGGTTCTGGATTCAGTCCCACTGCATGGCACCTTGGGCAAGTGTCTTCTACTATAGCCTCGGGCCGACCAAAGCCTTTGTGAGTGGATTTGGTAGATGGAAACTGAAAGAAGCCCGTCGTATATATATATATATATATATATATATATATATATATATATATATATGTGTGTGTATATATGATTGTGTGTCTGTGCTTGTCCCCCACCATCGCTTGACCCCTGATGGTGGTGTGTTTACATCCCCGTAACTTAGTGGTCCAGCAAAAGAGACCGATAGAATAAGTACTAGGCTTACAAAGAATAAGTCCTGGGGTCAATTTGTTCAACTAAAAGGTTGTGCTCCAGCATGGCCAGTCAAATGACTGAAACAAGTAAAAGAATAAAAGAATAGAATATACCTAGCCACATAGCCTTGGATTCAATCTCACTGTGTGGCACCTTAGATAAGTGTCTTCTACTACAGTCTTAGGCTAACCAAGACCATGTGAGTGGATTTAACTTTAACTGAAATTGCACTACGATTACTAACAACAAGGAAACTCACATATGTGCACACATTTATCAACAAATATATATATTCATCATCATCATCATCATCATCGTTTAACATCCGCTTTCCATGCTAGCATGGGTTGGACAATTTGACTGAGGACTGGTGAAACCAGGTGGCTACACCAGGCTCCAATCTGATTTGGCAGAGTTTCTACAGCTGGATGCCCTTTCTAACGCCAACCACTCAGAGAGTGTAGTGGGTGCTTTTACGTGCCACCAGCATGAAGGCCAGTCAGGAGGTACTGGCAACGGCCACACTCGAAATGGTGTATTTTACATGTAACCTGCACAGGAGCCAGTCCTGCGGTACTGGCAACGAACTCGCTCAAATGTCTTTTCACGTGCCTAATATATTCACAGAGCTGGCACTAGGAAGTGCAGAGCCCTATTAGAGAATTGTCAGTAGAGCCCTCTACTATACCTAAATAAGGTGTTTTTCTAAAGTCATGGGGTAAATTCGTTTGTTGCACAAAAAATAAAAAGAATTGTCAATATTTTTACAAGCTGCAGTCAAAGGGTTCAATTCAATATAGCATCCTTCACTCAAGTGCAAGCATGGAACCTTTTCTTGGCACAGGGCCCAATTTGAACAAATCTGCTTAAAACCAGCCCTTAGTATGTATAATGTATGGTGGGCTTCTTTCAATTTCCATTTACCAAAGCTACTCACTAGAATTTGGCTAACTATGGATTATAGTAGAAATCACTTGTCCATGACATGCTACAGAATAAAATCTAAAAACCATGGGGCTGCAAGAAAAACTTTTTAACCAGACAGGCACACTTGCACCCCTGCATGTATAAGTTGTATTTATCCTTCTGTGTGTGTGTGTGTGTGTGTGTGTGTGTATTTATCATTTTAGTTTACTGGTTATGAAGGAGTTTCTTCTAAAGTGAAAAAATTGTTAATAAGCGAACCCCAGTGGCGTATTTCAAGAAACAGACAGAGAATTAAATACCAGACAAAGACATTCTGGTGCTTCACAAAACTGAGCCGATCTAATAACAGACACAGTGAAGAATCTGTGGAACTCAGAAATGCCAAAAGAAAAACTGAAGAAACACACTCAGGGAAGAGAATCTGATAAAATGGTCATCACAGAAATATTGGTACGGAACTTATGGAAGAAACCAATTAAAGAGTAGTGGCCTGGAGATGGCGACCAAATATAATAGGAAGAACATTTTGAAGAATTCACGGTAAAAAACCCAAAAGTGGCTGGAACAAAGATCGCTTAATGTACAAAAGAGGAGGAATACAAGAAAGAGGACAAAAACATGGTTAACATGCAAGAACTATTAAAACGTCTATAATGACATGTAAATATCTCTATTTATAAATAAATGTGGAGATTTTTATATCTATATTTTAACTTTATTATGTTACCATTTTCAATACATTTACAATAAACCTGTTAGCTGCCATTATTGACAGCGTCAGTACATTCGTACTAACACATAACATCACTCAGTTTGGTTTAATAGTATTATTGTTGCTGTTGTTGTTGTCGTTGCTCCTTTTTGAACTTCCTGTTTTTATATTCCGCATAGCCAGGTCCATACTATAGCTTGAGGTGCTACAAGGAAGATGTCACTTGATTGACAGTACTGTCCATTGTATTTCAGATGTTTCAAGTAGTGCCATCTACTGTATTATTATCATTATCATTATTATTATTATTATTATGCTAGGCAAAGTGCTTAGCAGCATTTCGTTCGTTTTCACGTTCTGAGTTCAAATTCTGCCGAAGTCGACTTTGACTTTTATCCTTTCAGGGGTTAAAATAAGTACCAGTTGAATACTGGGGTTGATGTAATAGACTATACTCCTCCCCCAATTTCAGGCCTTGTGCCTATAGTAGAAAGGATTTATATTATTGTTATTAAGGTGTTGAGCTGGCAGAGATGTTAGCATGCCAGGTGAAGTATTTCTCTCATTGCTATGTTCTGAGTTCAAGCTCCACCAAGGTCGACTTTGCCTTTCATTCTTTCGGGGGTCGATAAATTAAGTACCAGCTTGCTGCTTAGATAACAACAGCAACAACAATAATGATAATAATAATAATAATAATAACGATGATAATAATAATAATAATAATCATAATCATTGTTAATGCTTGTGAAAATCTTGTGCGAAAGAGTACAAAGCATAGACATGACAAGGTAGCCCAAAGCCTCCACTGCCGTAAATATGGAGATGAGGTTATGGGTGCCTGGTACCAACATACACCGGAAAAGGTAATGAATGAATGAAAAGGGGAAAGTGAAAATCCTGTGGGACTTTCACTTCCAGACAGACAAGAGATTAGAACTCCGAAATCTGGGTATGGTAACCTTTAGGAGGGACAAACATGAGTGCCTAATAATTGATGTAGCAGTGCCAGGAGATCAACATATCATCATGAAAAAAAGAGAAAAAGTTGATAAATATGGAGACCTGAGAATTGAGATTGCTAAGATGTGGCAGCTACGAGAGTCGAACATAAAGGTTATCCCTATTGTCATGGGAGCATTGGGTTCAATACCACCCAATCTGAAAAAACATCTGAAAACCTTAGAAATACCCTACAATCTAAGTGTATTGCAAAAGATGGCATTACTTGGAACTGCAGGCATATTGTGTAAAGTACTGTCTGTCTGAGGTCCCTGTTGTGACTTGACAAACAGTACAAACCCCCGGTAAACACAATATCTTCGATCTTCAATCAACAACCTCACGATATTGTATACTGTGCAACATCTATAATAATAATAATAATAATAATAATAATAATAATAATAATAATAAAAATAATAATAATAATACTAACAAGAGCACTCAAGAGAGCGCAAACTTCTGCCAAGGCAACACCAACGTCCTCTCAATGATTAGCCAGGGATGATTTTTAAAATGAGAATATCTGAAATAAACTGGACTGTTCTCACTAATGAGAATACTAAAAATGAACTTGACCATTCTCAAAAATTAAGTAAAAAAGCTGGAAAAATAATCCAGAATACTTGTCCAGTATTGGATCAATCTCAAAATCTAATCAGTTTGTGCCAGTTATGAGGCCAAACATCTCTGAAAGTTTCATCCGAATCCATCCAGTGGTTCTTGAGATATCTTGTCCACGGACAAACAAACAAACAAACGTGACTGAAAACAATATCTCCGTCTTTGCTAAGGCAGAGGTAATAATGCAGTCCAGAAGAGGGCACTACTTACAACAGCTAATATATATGGAGAGTGTTTTCAGTCAAGTGACATCTTCCGTACTATTACTCAGGTTCACAATTTGGACCCAGTTCTACAGGAGACAAAACAGGAACTACAAAAAGGAACAACAATAATATTACCAACCAAATATAGCGCTGCTATGTGTTAGTACAACTGTACTGATGACATCAATAATGACAGCAAAAAAATGTACTGAAAATGATAATAGAATAGAGTTAGAATGTTAAACCTTCCACATTTATTTATAACTACAGATATTTACATGTCATTATAGACATTTTAATAATTCTTACATATTAACCATGGGTTTTTTTCTTTCTTCTGTTTCTGACAATTCTCATCTCTTGTGCATTAAAAGCTTTTTCTTTATTCCATCAATCTTCAGCTTCCTTTTTTTTATGTGCTATGTCTTACTTGTTTTAGTTATTGAACTGTGGTCATGCTGGGGCATTGCCTTAAAGGGTTTAGTCAAACAAATTGACCCCAATACTTTTTTATTTTTTAAGTCTGGTAATTGGTGGCTGACGATATGTGCATCTCTGTCAAAGAACACAAGTAGTTTGGAGAATCACAGCCATAAGTTGAAAAGGATTCTTTGGAGTTTGAAGAATTCACCTCTGGAAGCATGGGTGTCTCGTTCATCATCCTTAATGACTCTTATTCATGGACCTTCTGAGCAGGGTGGGCTACTCGACCTGAAGAAAATTCTAACTGGGCCCTACCTGCACGGTCATGCACTGTTTATCTTGATGTGAGATCACCATGTTGTGCACATATGGTTATAATTCATGTGCCTGGTGTACCCTTATCAGACGAGTAGTCATGATGGGTATACTGAGCTTTGTATATTTGTGTTCAAGTAGCATTTTCATGGCATGCACTGCTCTCTCACTTGATAATA
>NC_142954.1:14465045-14507545 GCF_046866305.1 Octopus bimaculoides | reverse complement strand
TGACTTTATGAGAGAGAGATTAATAATTCAATACAATTGTTTACTGCTGGGAACATGACAAACACAATTACACTTACAAACATTTAAACACCGTCTCCCCTGCCACCTCTCTTAGTCAAGGGGACATTTTTCATTCCCCGTTCTCTCTTCTCTTGCAAGTCCCTTTGTGACCTCACTAGAAATGGTGGCATGACAAATAAAGACGCAACATATGTATATTCTTACACACCTGATCCAGTATTAATGTCTCTCCTCAGTGAAGACGAATCACTATTCCTTGGTTATCCAGAGAAATTTAAATCATCATCAACATCATCATCATCAGCATATAATATCCGTTTTCATCTGTCTTGCTCGCTTATGTTCTGGTGTTTGCTGAATTTTCTTGGGAACAATCTTTTCTTAGTGGTCACACCATAGGTGGTCTACTTCTAGCATAATGGATGTCCACTTAGTGCTCAACCCTCTTATATGTATGTAATATAATTTTTCTGAATCTTCAAATTTTTTCAATTTGCTAGGCCACTGGTTTTAAATTGATATTAATCAAATTAATATTCGACTTTTCACCCTTATTATTTAAATTTATATATATATATATATATATATATATATATATATATATATATATATATAAATATATATATATATATATATATATATGTATATATATATATATATATATATATATATATATATATATGTATATATATATATATATATAAACGTATAGTTTATATTCATATAAAAGAAGAATAAGAAAATGGAGATTGGGAAGTTAATAATTATTTATAGGCGCAGGTGTGGCTGTGTGGTAAGTAGCTTGCTTACCAACCTCATGGTCTTGGGTTCAGTCCCACTGCGTGGCACCTTGGGCGTCTTCTACTATAGCTTCGGGCCAACCAAAGCCTTGTGAGTAGATTTGGTAGACGGAAACTGGAAGAAGCCCATCATGTATATATATATATATATATATATATATATATATATATATATGTATGTATGTATATGTATGTGTGTGCATATGTTTGTGTGTCTGTTTGTCCCACCCAACATCGCTTGACAACCGACGTTGGTGTGTTTAGCTCCCCGTAACTTAGCGGTTTGGTAAAAGTGACTGATAGAATAAATACTAGGCTTACAAAGAATAAGTCCTGGGGTCGATTTGATCGACTAAAGGTGGTGCTCCAGCATGGCCACAGTCAAATGACTGAAACAAGTAAAAGAGTATTACTGCAAAATAATCATCACCACTTACAGCTGTTTCAATTAATACTCTGTAAATATCAAGTAAATATTGAATTTATATGTCCTGAGCATAATAACTTCAGAGGGGGCAAAAAATATACCCTTGGATGTTTTATATGTTCATGGATTCATTAGAGCAACTTGCCAATCTCCATTTTCTTTTTTCTTCTCCTTATATATATATATATATATATATATATGTATATATATTCTTTTATTCTTTTCATTCATTTGACTGCAGCCATGCTGGAGCACTGCGTTGAAGAGTTTTAATTGAACAAATTGACCTCAAGGCTTATTCTTTTAAAGTCTTGTACTTATTCTATCAATCTGTTTTGCCGAACCACTAAGTTACAGAAATGTAAACACACCGACACTTGTAGTCAAGCGATGATGGGGGGGGGGACAAATACAAGCACAAAGACACACACACGCACAGATATATATATATATATATGTGTGTGTGTGTGTGTATAGATGACAGGCTTCTTTCAGTTTCTGTCTACCAAATCCGCTCACAAAGCTTTGGTTGATTCAAAGCTATAGCAGAATACACTTGCCCAAGGTGCCATGCAGTGGGACTGAACCAGGACCCATATGGCTGGGAAGCAAGCTTCTTACCACATAGCCACATCTGGTGTGTATGTATGTATATATATATACATATATATACATACATATATATATATATATATATATATATATATATATATATATATATATATATATATATATATATATATATATATATATATATATATGTACACACATACATACAGATTCACACATAGACACACACATAAAGTGGTAGCTTATGATATAAATTCAATGCCATCATACATGTTTACAAATACATAAATGTACACACACACACACAAAATGGTAGCTTATGATATAAATTCAATGCCATCTTCATTTGCATATAAAGCATTAGTTGATCATATAGTTAATTAAACATATATTTTTTATTGAACCTTACTAATCCAGAAGGCCACAAACATGTATAACGTAGACAGCCTGACAGTTATTTTAATACTTCATAATACCAGAAGGCGGCAGGCTGGCAGAATCATTACCATGCCGGGCAAAGTGCGTATTGGCACGTCATCTGTCAGCATGTTCTGGGTTCAAATTCCGCCAAGGTTGACTTTGTCTTACTATCCTTCTGGGGGAGGGGGGGGGGGCAAAAAAAAATCTAGGTGCAGGAGTGGCTGTGTGGTAGGTAGCTTGCTTACCAATCACATGGTTCCGAGTTCAGTCCCACTGTGTGGCACCTTAGGCTAGTGTTTTCTACTATAGCCTCAAACAGACCAAAGCCTTGTGAATGGATTTGGTAGACGGAAACTTAAAGAAGCTTGTTGTATATATATATATATATATATATATATATGTATATGTATTTATGTGTGTGTGTGTATGTTTGTGTGTCTGTGTTTGTCCCCCCCACCATCGCTTGACAACTGATGTTGGTGTGCTTACGTCCTTGTAACGTAGCGGTTTGGCAAAAGAGGCCGATAGAATAAGTACTAGGCTTACAAAGAATAAGTCCTGGGGTCGATTTGCTCGACTAGAGGCGGTGCTCCAGCATGGCCACAGTCAAATGACTAAAACAAGTAAAAGAGTAAAAGAAAAGAATTGCTGAGTACTGGGGTCGATGTAATTGACTCACCCCCCTCCTCTGAACTATCTGGCATTGTGCAAAAACTTGAAAGTAATATTTTAAAATGCAGGCATTTTATAATGCATTAGAGGGGAAGGAAGGAAACATCTGATTATATCAACCCCAATGAATCACTGGTATCTCATTAACATTGCGCCCCCCCCCCCCATACTTGTTTGGTGTGATACATATCGGTATCGAGTTTGGGAGGAGTTTTTGTCTAAAAATAAGACTGCATGACATTTAGGCAATCTGTCACACTTAGAACTACTGCTGCCAGCCACCACACACCACCACCACCACCACCACTAGAATGTAAAATATTAATATATGGAAGGTGAGAGGGACTTGGTGATATTTACATATATAAATCAGATGAAACACACACACACACACACACACATCTGCTTCCACACACACAGATTGAAAAAGAAAAAGAAAATAAACTAAAACGTCACAATTTGACATGTAAATAGGTTCTTTGTGTAGGATTAACTGTTGTGTAACACTAAAGATAAATATGATGTAACGACAGTGATGACGATGATGATGATGACGATGAAGACAATGACGATGATAATGACGATAGCAATGATGATGATGATGATGATGATGCTGAAAATGATGATGATAATGACAATGGCAATGATGATGATGATGATGACAGTGATGAATATGATGACAATGATGATGATGATGATAACGACAGGGAGTGAAGATGATGCTGATGATAACGATGATGATGATGACAGAGAATGATGATGATGCTGAAGATGATGATGCTGAAGATGATGATGCTGAAGATGATGATGATGTTGATGATGATAACGATGATGATGATGATGATGATGATAACGATGATGATGATGATGATGATAACGATGATGATGACAGAGAATGATGATGATGCTGAAGATGATGATGCTGAAGATGATGATGCTGAAGATGATGATGATGTTGATGATGATAACGATGATGATGATGATGATGATGATAACGATGATGATGATGATGATGATAACGATGATGATGATGACAGAGAATGATGATGATGCTGAAGATGATGATGCTGAAGATGATGATGCTGAAGATGATGATGATGTTGATGATGATAACGATGATGATGATGATGATGATGATAACGATGATGATGATGATGATGATAACGATGATGATGATGATGATGATAACGATGATGATGATGACAGAGAATGATGATGATGCTGAAGATGATGATGCTGAAGATGATGATGCTGAAGATGATGATGATGTTGATGATGATAACGATGATGATGATGATGATGATGATAACGATGATGATGATGATGATGATAACGATGATGATGATGATAACGATGATGATGATGACAGAGAATGATGATGATGCTGAAGATGATGATGCTGAAGATGATGATGCTGAAGATGATGATGATGTTGATGATGATAACGATGATGATGATGATGATGATGATAACGATGATGATGATGATGATGGTGGTAATAGGTGCAGGTGTGGCTGTGTGCTAATTCCCTCAATTGAAATCTCATTGATTACAAAGTGTGAGGTACAGTTGTGAAGGATATCAACTGCTCTGTCTGCAAACCCCAAACCAAGCTGGTGGCCAAGATCAAAGAGGTGTTTGAAGATCTTCCCAGGGACACAGTGAGGAATGCATGCACAAGGCTCTGGAGCCATCTTGAGGCCTAGGTGGAAACCAAGGGGAACTGCTTTCAGTAAACTGGTTATCTTGTAGACATAATCTATAAGATAAGTCTTGATGTTTAAAAAGTCTTTTTATGCAAACTCTCAAATTTAGTGCGAATCCTCTGTATAGTTACACACACACACATGCATACACGCACACACACACACATGCAGCAAAAATATTGGTAGAGATTAAATGCCACCTCACTGCCTCGGAATCAAAACTGAATCACTGTGTTCAAGGATAAAGATAACTACACAACACAGACAGGATTCTGCCAAAAGTTGATGACATCAGCAAAGAAGTGACCACTGAAATCTCTGGTGGAAACATTAAGAACTAATTTTTAAAATAGCTGGGCTAACAGATGCTTAGCTCATTAGAATCCCAGTGTTGTAAACAATGTACGGGAATATCATTAACGATTTTGTTTTTAGAGCCTTTTCTTTGTCAGACCATTAAGTAACTGACCTGTGGTTGCAGTCCAGCCAAGATGAACAGCTGTATGATCCTATCTCACTCAACTTTGGTTACACAATACAACTATTACAGTTTTCTGTCACTGCTAACACACACATCTCATGTTAACTTCTCAGCTGCTTCACTTGGTGAAATTTGTCACAACAAAAACACATTGTTTTGGTAATGATAATAGATATTTTATCAGAACTTTACAAAGACTTCTTGTTCTGTCAAGCTAACCAAAATATATCTTTGTTACAATGTGATATCAATGCAAAATATTCTGTTGTTAAAAGATTTATTAATCTATAAGTGTGTGATGCCATGTAAAAAGCATCCAGTCCACACTATAAAGTGGTTGGCATTTGGAAGGGCATCCAGCTGTAAAAACCATGCCAAAACTGACCCCCACCTGTGCTTGTGCCACATAAAAGCACTCAGTCCACTCTGTGGGGTGGTTGGTGTTAGGAGGGGTATCCAGCTTTAAAAACCCTGCCAAGACAAACACTAAAGTCTTGTGCAGGCTCCTCTCAAAATGTGCAATCCATGCTAGCAAATAAAGCGGACATTAAATGATGATGATGATGATGTGTATTTGTCACCCAATGTCTTTAGTTGATACCACTTGGGGGCGATGGTAACATGGTGTTAGTGGGGATTCAAAACCAAGTCATCGGACAACTGGTCAAACATCAGGACCATTTCATGTGATCGTTCTATTAAGCAACCAATCTTCATCAAGTCATTGCATGATTCAATCTTCTAGAATCATCTTCTTGTGCCCTTTAAAAGGCTGTTTTTGGTGGTAATTAATTTCAAAATACTGAGGCAGCTGGATGACATGTCTCTCCATTCTTATTTCTTTATTGCCCACAAGGGGCTAAACATAGAGGGGACAAACAAGGAATTAACAAAGAGATTAAGTCGATTACATTGACCCCAGTGCATAACTGGTACTTAATTTATCGACCCTGAAAGGATGAAAAGCAAAGTTGACCTCAGCAGAATTTGAACTCAGAACGTAACGCCAGACGAAACACTGCTAAACATTCTGCCTGGTGTGCTAATGATTCTGCCAGCTGGCCACCTTCGGAATGTCTCTCCAGTCTTGCCACACCAGACAATTGACCAAGAACCTTTCTTGTCACAAATATAGCACCATTGTTTTAAGTTAAGTCAGACAAGCCACATATTTCTGTATCAGTAGCCTGCTGTAAAATCCAAGCAGTTTATCTCTCTCAGTATGTAAATACTTTTGTTGCTATTTGTAAAAGACCAACGGATTTTGGCACCTTCATCATCATCATCATCATCGTTTAACGTCCGCTTTCCATGCTAGCATGGGTTGGACGACTTGACTGAGGACTGGTGAAACCGGATGGCAACACCAGGCTCCAATCTAAATTTGGCAGAGTTTCTACAGCTGGATGCCCTTCCTAACGCCAACCACTCCGAGAGTGTAGTGGGTGCTTTTACGTGTCACCTGCACGAAGACCAGTCAGGCGATACTGGCAACGGCCACGCTCGAAATGGTGTCTTTTATGTGCCACCCGCACAAGCCAGTCCAGGGGCACTGGCAACGATCTCGCTCGAAAATCCTACGGAAGCCAGTCAGGCGGTACTGGCGATAATCCTTTCTACCATAGGCACAAAGCCTGAAATTTTGGGGGAAGCGGTAAGTCGATCACATCGACCCCAGTACACAACTGGTACTTGATTTATCAACCCCGAAAAGGATAAAAGGTAAAGTTGACCTCAGCGGAATTTGAACTCTAAATGTAAAGAAAGATGAAATGTCGCTAAGCATTTTGCCTGATGTGCTAATGATTCTGCCAGCTCACCGCCTTTAAAATCCAAGCAGTTTATCTTTCTCAGTATGTAATTATTTCTGTTGCTATTTGTAAAAGACCAACGCAGTTTGACCTGAAATGTGATAATGAAATCTGTTAAATGTTCATGGGTGTAGTCCTGTTACTCCTCTATGATGTCCAAGAAACACATTTTCATTCATCAATTCAACCAGTCACCACCACCACCACCACCACCACCAGACCAGCCAACAAACAAACAACCAAGCAACGTGTTTA
The DNA here is from genome assembly GCF_046866305.1 of Octopus bimaculoides. Taxonomy (NCBI): domain Eukaryota; kingdom Metazoa; phylum Mollusca; class Cephalopoda; order Octopoda; family Octopodidae; genus Octopus; species Octopus bimaculoides. The sequence goes on along the minus strand of NC_142954.1, from coordinate 14,500,382 downwards.
TGTTGCTCACAAAGAAAAATATATGGAAGCCCAGCAGTTCAATGATGCAAAGATATGGAAGATATTGATATGAAGAATACTATCTCGAGAAATCTTGTCCAAACTGAAGCTAGTATGGTGGGTGAAGACGCATAAAAATGACAACAAAAACAATGATGATGATGATGATGATGATGATGATGATGAATATGATAAACAAGTACTATTTCAAAGTTTTGATAAAGTTGAATTCTGAAAATCACATGAAAATGTAGACCTCCTCCTTACCATGGCAACAACCAGCACAATGACAATGATGACGATGACGACGACCACCACCACCACAATTATCACAACAATGTTGATGATGACAGCAACCCCCTCCACCACCACTATCATCGTCATCATCATCATCATTATCATTATCACTCTATGTCCATTGTTATGGGTTGGTCAGTTTCACTAAACCCATTGAGTCAAAGACCAATGCTGCAGTTTTGGCATTGTAGAGTTAAATGCCTTTCCTAACAACCTAATTTACAGAATGTACTGGCTGCATTATTTTTGTGGCACCAGCACTGTAGAGGTCGCTTTGCCATCAGCAGGATTAAACATCCCTCAAATACCTCCTGCTGTTGCTTGATTCTTTTTACTAACTACTTATAGAGTGTAATGAGAAGTTTTTTTGTGGCACCAGCACCGTAGAGGTTACCTTGCCATCAGTAAAATAAAACATCTCTCAAACGCCTCATGTTATTGTTATTTGATTTTTTTACTAACTATTTATAGACAGTAATAAGTATTTTCTTTTTGTGGCACCAGCATTGTAGAGGTTACCTTGCCATCAATAAGATAAAACATCCCTTAGTGGCACCTGCAATGTTGGGGGTCACCTTGCAGCTTGTGAAACAAAAGAGAGCCCCACACCCCTATGATGGCTGGAACGGATTTAACTCTTTAGCATTTACACCAGCCATATCCATCCCCCAAATTTTACTTGTTTTATGTTCTAAAACTGGCTAGATTTGGCCTCTCGCGCCTACCCAACAATGTCATTCTAAAAATAAACGATCACATCTTCAAAATATCAAAGCTATGAGATAATTTATGATTAATTGAGAACAATGTGAATAAATAAACCTTACATTTGACAGTAACTTGAATGCTTATGGGTTGATGTGAGAGTATGGAAGGGGAGAGGGAAGAGTGTTGGAGTGGGAGCAGATGAGGAAACAGGGGGATGGAAAGGGAAAGAACTGAGTAACATCTGCGATTAGAGTGAAGGATAAGGGGGGGAAGTGATAAAAGGGTGGGTTGAGCAAGTGGACCCAGGGACAGAGTGGGTTAGCCCATTTGTCATACCAGCATAGTTAGAGCCTCTTATCAGGTTTCAAATCAGTTCATATTGAAGTTACACAGGTCTCTGTGTGAAATAATGGTTGTATAACGAAGGAAAGTATACCAAAAAATATTGAAGGGTTCATGAGATAAAAGGGTGTTTTAGTGTTTAGGCCATTTAAACCAGAATCATGTTGGCGCTGATGGTAAAATTTAAAATCACTAACAAGGAAATTTTTCAAAAGCGTAGACAAATTCCTGACCAAAAATGATTGTAGCGTTAGTAATTAATATTGTAACGAAGTTATTATAGATTATTAATCCTAAGTAAAAATCTAAGTGGAGAATATTTACTGTGGAGATAAAACAGCTTATTAAATTAATATCGTATAAGATAAATAGTGATTCCACCAGCAGTAGAAATATAAAACACACAGACACACACACACATGTTAGTAAGAGCAAAGATAGAAAATTATAAGCACACATACATACAGGCATACATGCATACATACAAGCATACACACATACATACATACACACTCATATGTACAAACAGACACACACATGCATGTGTACAAACGGGTACACACACAGAGTCATGTGCACAAACAGGGACACACACACACACACATACACACTCATGTGTACAAACAGGGACACACACACAGACTTTTCTTTCTTTATCCAGTGTGTGTATGTGTGTATATATTCATCCGTGTTTGTACTGTATGCTTGCATATATGTGTGTGAGCATGTGCATGTGTGTGTGCAATTTTTCTTCATCTGATTTCATCATGTAAATATCAACAGGTCCATCACACTTTCTCTGTGTTAGCATTTCATATTATAGTAGTAGTAGTAGTAGTCGTAGTATTAACAGCAGCAGCAGTAGTAGTACTAGGTGCAGTAGTCGCACATAACCAACACACACCTACATGCGTATTCTACGTGTGTATATGCGTGTCTTTTCTAACTGTACACCAAAGTGACTATTAGGGGAGATCACATCTTGTGATGTTTGTACGACTAATTTAGCCACCAAAAATGATAAAAATGAACCACAATCTGAAGTGTGTTGCTGATAAATAATGACTCACCTAGGTTTGTGTGTATAAGTATAAATGAGCATGTAGTTGTGGTTCAGTCCCAGTTGTAGCACTTTAGGCAACAGCTTTTTGCTACAGCCTGGGCTAACTAAGACCTTGAGAGTGGAATTGGTAGAGGGAAACTGAAAGAAGCCCATTGTGTACGCATATATATATATCAAGATGGTGAGCTGGCAGAGACATTAGCACGCTGGGTAAAATGCTTAGTGGTATTTCGTCTGTCTTTACGTTCTGAGTTCAAATTTCACTGGTAGATGGAAACTGTGTTGGGTTACCATGTTAGTTCAACATGTGTTGGTTTAACAATCGGCAGTTGAACAGTGTATACTGAGTATTGTCTCTATGTTCGAGTAGTACAGAATGTGTTCTGTGTTAACATATATTGCTGCAAAAGATTATTTTTAGATAACCACAACTATTTATTTGTGTAACATCATTTTACACCAGACGTGTAGACCCCCGTCATAACGCCTTCATATAAACTGATGCAACTCTTCTTTTCGGTTATGTTATTATCTAGTGTTGCTGGAACTTCTGCCTCATATATGATGGATTTAATCATGCATTCCTTGTCAAAGTGGACAAGTTCCAGGGTTTCAACAGTTACAACTGGGAATAGGCTTTTAGTACCGTGTGCATGTAATGATGCTCTTTATATTGGGGTAGCATGTATATGATGATTTAATTGAGCATCTATTAAATATTTTTCTGTATTTGTGGTTTATGGGGAAATGTTTATTTAAGAAGAACAAGAATCTTTTATCAATGTTGGTTTTAACATTTAGTGAGGAGTGGGAAAAACTAAATTATTCTCCTAGGTCAATTTTTATTATTGGTATTATTACTAGATGGGGGGTTGTAAAATAATTTGTCTTTAAAGCCACTGTTTGCTAGGGTACTGTTGTAGTAGGGGGCTACCTTATCAAAACTATCTTTAGAAAAAAGTTACATATTCTGTTGCTGATATTGGATATTAAGTGTCAAATTCTGCCGAGGCCAACTTTGCCTTTCAACCTTTCAGGGTCAATGAAATAAGTACCAGTTATGCACTGGAGTCGATGTAATTGACAAGCCCCCTTCCTCCACAATTTTCATGGTTGTGTGCCTAGAATAGAAATAATATTGGATATTAAGTTTTTAAACACTACGGGGGGGGGGGGGGCACAAGGCCAGAAATTTTGGTGGAGGAGGTAAGGCAATTACGTCATCCCTAGTGCTCAGCTGCTACTTATTTTATTGACCCCAAAAGGGTGAAAGCAAACTTAACTTGAGTGGAATTTGAACTCTGTCTGGCATGCTAACAATTCTGCCAGCTCACCACCCTTATATATATATATATATATATATATATATATATATATATTCTTTTACTTTTATTTGTTTCAGTCATTGACAGTGCCCATGCTGGAGCACCACCTTTAGTTGAACAAATCAACCCAGGACTTATTCTTTTGTAAGCCTAGTACTTATTCTAGCGATCTCTTTTGCTGAACTGCTAAGTTACGGGTACATAAACACACCGGCATCGGTTGTCAAGCGATGGTGGGGGGAACAAACACAGACACAAATATATTGGGTTGGTGCATAATTATTGCGGCACTTTTTCAACAAAAACAATAACAAAATGTAACAAAAACATCATTAAAGGATTATTCCGGGGGCATATTCACCATCTACTTCAATTACTGCTTCCCATTTGCTTGGCAGACAGTCAGACCGTCATTTAAAGATCCTTTTGCTAAATATTGTTAGTGTTTTTGTTGAATAAAAGTTGTTGAAAAAAAGCCACAATAATTATGCACCAACTCAATATACGATGAGCTTCTTTCAGTTTCCGTCTACCAAATCCACTCACAAGGCTTCGGTTGGTGCAAGGCTATAGTAGAAGACACTTGCCCAAGGTGCCATGCAGTTGAACCGAACATGGAACCATGTGGTTGGTAAGCAAGCTACTTACCACACAGCCACTCTTCTGTGTGTTTGTATGTGTTTGCAGATTTCTATTTAATAAAACTTAGATATGGTTTAAATGAAACGACACATGAACATGCCACAAAGATGTAGAAAATAAAATTAAAATGTATATATAAATATTCTATTATTTTTCCCAGACATGAATCATGTATCTGGTGTCTGTGAAAGCATAAAACTATAGCACTATATATCACCGTTTTCAGTGGTTGATAGAAACATTGGCCAGAGAAACGTGATTTTATTTATACCTGCTGCTATGCAACAAACTGGAACGAGGGTATAGAATCGGTAACTAAAATAATATTAATTTAAATAACAACCATTCTTCATGTAAAACTTCATCATAAAATAGTTCAAATTTTGGAAATTTGGTAATAAATATCCAAAAAATGCAGTACCTAAAGTGATGTATTGATAAATTCTTTGTAGAAATAATTGAATGAGAAATTTTTTTTTTGCTTTTTATTTGCTTTCTATTAATTTTTTTTTTTTGGTAAAGCCTGGCTGTGTGGTTAAAAAGCTTGTTTTGTAACCATGTGGTTTTGGGTTCAATCCCACTGTGTAGCAAGTAGTGCAAGTGTCTTCTATTATAGCCCTGGGCTGATTTCCAATCAGGCAGTACTGTCATCAGCCATGTCAGCGATTCTGATTTCACTTGCCTCAACAGTCTTCACAAGCAAAGCTTATTGTCCAATGAATGAAGGGTACTCATAAGTGGGCTGGTTATATACCACTGGCATAGGCCATGGTTATGGTCTCACTTGGCTCGTTGGGTCTTCTCAAGCAGAGCATATCTCCAAAGGTCTTGGTCACTAGTCATTGCCTCGGTGAGGCCCATATATATATATATATATATATATATATATATATATATATATACACACACACATATGTATATAATAATCATCATCATCATCGTTTAACGTCCGCTTTCCATGCTAGCATGGGTTGGACAATTTGACTGAGGACTGGTGAACCAGATGGCTACACCAGGATCCAATCTGATTTGGCATAGTTTCTACAGTTGGACGCCCTTCCTAATGCCAACCACTCAGAGAGTGTAATGGGTGCTTTTACGTGCCACCCGCACGAAGGCCAGTCAGGTGGTACTGGCAATGGCCACGCTCAAAATGGTGTATTTTACGTGCCACTGGCACATTATTTATATTGTATATATATATATATATATATATATATATATATATATATATATGTTTGTATATGTCTGTGTTCTCTCCACCACCACCATCGCTTGACAATTGATGTTGGTGTGTTTATATTCACATAACTTAGGAATTCAGGAATAGAAACTGACAGAATGAATACTAGGCTTACAAAGAATAAGTCCTGGGGTCGATTTGTTTGACTAAAGGTGGTGCTCCAGCATGGCCACTGTCAAATGATTGAAACAAGTAAAAGAGTAAAGAATATATGCATATATGTGTGTATATATATATATATATATATATATATATATATATATATTCTTATATATATATTTTAGTACTTCTCTAAATTCCCTTTAAGAATTATTCGGTCTTAGTAGATACATGACATGTGATCTTCTTCTAGCACATTAGCAGTCCACCTAGTGGCCTCCCTTATATATATTTTTATTGATACATATTCAATAATCCTTTGAGATCTCAGATACTTTTTCTGAATCTCCTTGATTCTTTTAATGTGCTTGTTCCCTGGTATTAAATTGATATTAATTAATATCCAGTTTTTTACCCATTTGTTTAATTTAATGTATAGATAGATAGTGAATATATAGATAGATAAATAGACAGGTGTACATACATACAGGTGTACATGCATATATATATGTATATATAGGTAGACAGGTGTACATACATACACACACCTGCTGAAGATGTTGAATATATAAAACTTTTACAACTAGAAACAGGATTCATGCGTCTGGGGAAAACTATGAAATATATAATTATTAAGACTAATACACACACACACACACACATATATTCACGCATACAAACATATATAAACACACACACTTATATAATATATATATATATACACGCATACATATAAATATTGATATAATATATACACACACACATAAATATGTGTGTGTATACATCATTGTGTCTGTGTTTATCCCCTCACTCACTGCTTGATGAGTCATATTGGTTTTTTTTTATAACTCTGTAACATAGTAGTCTGGTTAAAAGTGGCCAACAAATTAAGTGCCAGACTAAAGACACAAGTACTGAGATTGGTTTGTCTGACTAACCCAATAAGGCAGCGCTCCAGCATGGCCTCACTCCAGTACCTGACATAAGTACAGTGTAATATAGTATATAATATGACTGATTGCTAAATCCACAAGTCTTTTTTTTCTCTCTGTGTTTATTTCCTTGTGTTCCTTTCTGTTGAAGAGCATAGGCTCAAAATGTAAAAGACTTTCTCACCTTCCCGAACATCAAACTAATACACCTGCTTGTTGTTTATACACCTGTTTTTGTCTTTTGTTTTCCTGTAAATTTCAACTATGCACACACACACACACACACACATATATATATATATATCTTTATTTTTATATTAAGGTGACCATTTGTAGGAATATCAAAGTTTATCACCATTTGGGATTTAAATCCAAAATGGAGCTGATTGGCAATGTTCAATGTAATAGGGTAGAAAATTGTTAAGTTATACATTAGCATGAAACCAATGTTAGCCTCAATATACAAATAAAGAATCTTTATCCACCAATGTGGTATTGAGCACTCAGTCTCATTGTTCGATATTTGCATACATATTTATATATATATATATATATATATATATATATATATATACATACATACACATTTATATACATACATATATATATGTATATATATATATATATATATATCATCTCTAGACAGAAACTATATGTTTAGTGCCAGTAAAAGCATAAACCCATGGTTCGTTGTGAAGTTGTCCTCAACAGGTGATAGAATGGCTTGTTAGAGATAATTACTGACCCAGCAAGCATAACAAGGCCACAAACAGGAACCAAGCGATTTAACCAGACAGTCAAAATGCTGTTAATTCCAAAAGGAAAAGAAAAAAACACCAAGAAGCTCATTACATTCCAAAAGTATTTATCTTGGTATTGCAATAAATGCCACTTATCCAATTTTATTGCCAAATTTCCTACACTTCATAATGTTTTACTATAAAATTTTACACATTCCGAGGTTAGTTTGGAAATTAATGTTCTCTCACCTCCTGATTGTTATAAATTCTGGTAACATTTTGTGGCACAGCAGTTTATATAAAATCTCTAACTTCCTCTGTCTAAGTATTTCTATCACCTGCTGAAGGTAGTGACTGGCATGGGTCGGGAGTTAATGGTTTTTACAACTACGACAAGGAACATGTTACATGGGTTTCGGAAAGACAATGGAATATAAGTCTTTTAGTTTCACAAATCATTCCATTTAGGTCTTATTTATACAGGGTGCTCACAAAGTCTGGCAACGATCTTGCTTGGATGTGCTTTTAACATTCCACTGGCACGAGTGCCAATCAGGCAGTACTGTCATCGGCCATGTCAGCGATTTTGATTTGATTTATATATACATATCAAATTCACTCAGAAGGCATTGGTCACCTTGGAGATATAACAAAAAAACACTTGTTCAAGGTGCTGTGCAGTGGGACTGAACCCCAAACCACATGGTTGCCAGATTAGCTTCATAACCACACAGCCATGCCTGCACCGACTGCACCTCTCTCTCTGTATATATATGTGTGTGTGTGTGTGTGTGTGTGTGTGTGTGTGTGTGTGTGTGTGTATGTATATATATATATATGTATGTATATATATTTACGTGTCTGTGTGTGTGTATATATATATATCTTTACGCATACACGTGCATATATATTTAAATTCCACCATGACCATAATTATCCATTCTATAACCCACCACCACCACCACCACTATCATCCAATCATACAGACCATGTACACCATCCAGACACATCCTCCTCACCACCTCCGCCAAGACAGTCCACTAGACCGTAAGATGATTCACACTTGACTGCATTCATCCACTGATGTGTGTTACATAGTTCCTCACTTAGCTCTTAATTAAGGATTAGTTAAGATTCTAGTATGGGCGGTAGTAGTAAGAGTGGTGGATGTCTGGTGGTGTTATGTAATCACTCAGTTCTTTACTATGGATCAATTCAGACAGCAGTGGTGTTGGTGGTGCTGGCAGTTGCGTGTCAGTGTGCGTTAGTGTGCATGTTCGCATACATACAAAATATGTCTGCATTTCTATGTATACATGTGTGTGAATATGTATGTATATAAATATATATACATACAGATATAATCATCATTATCAACATTTAATGTCTGTTGTCCATGCTGGCATGGATTGGCTGGTTTGACAGGAGCTGATAAGACCAGGGGTTGCACTAGGTTTCATAGTCTGTTTTATGTAGCATCTTGGTTAAACGTTTGTGTATGAGTGTATATACATTGCATCTCTCTCTGTTTCTCTCTCTCTCTCTGACTCACAGAGGGGATGACAGGGATCTGAAACTCCTGGTGATTTCCTGTGCTTGAAAAGACACACCAAGCTAAGTAAAAGCGTGGCTGCCCTTGCATACAGGCTCATCCCTTCAACCTTCTCCAGTTGAGCATCTCTATTCTCATGGGCTCATAGCTGCTGGTGCCACATAAAAAGCACCTGTGCCAGTGCCGTGTAAAACCACCCAGCACACTCTGTAAAGTGGTTGGCATTAGGAAGAGCATCCAGCCATAGAAACCATGCCAAAACAGACATGGAGCCGGATATACATCATTGCTTATAAGCAAAAGTGTCGTAAGTCCAAAACGTTGCTTTTCAGAAAATGAAAAAATAGTTTCACCTTTCCATTTCTTTTTACATTAGCAACAGTTTCAGTGTAACAATAATACTTTATTCAGTGCATATAATCCTAACTCCATGCTTGTACGATATTTTCAGTCAAATATTTTTGCAAAAATGTTGTATGTGTGGCTTACTACATTTTTGAAAAATTCTAAAACGTACTAAATTTTGACAATTTTCATATCTTGGCATCTGAAGCAGCTGAAGATATGATAGTTTAACCAAAAGAATGGGCTATTGCAAACAAAATTAACTATTGAAGAAAACTCATTTGGCCAAATTTGGACATATGACAGTTTAACATAATAGCAACAATATATATATATATATATATATATATGATAAATAAATTCAATTGGTCGTCTTCTGTTGGTTGTTTTTCCTCGCATTAGGTACTAAATGTGGTTATTTTGAGAAGTTCACTGTGTGGCGTTATTATTTTTCTGTAATAATGCCCCTTATATAAATATAAACGAATATATATATATATATATATATATATATATATATATATATATATATATATATATATATATATATATATATATATATATGTATATGTATATATATATATATATATATGTATATGTATATATATATATATATATATATATATATATAATTTGTGAAGATATCATTGACTGTATCATTATCTAGTGTAACAATGATAGAGTAAATGATATCTTTGCAAATTATTTTTCCGTGAATCATTTTTCTCGTGAATTAGTTGCTCCACATTGAAATTATTTTCACACTGGTGGCTGCCAAGATTTCGGCACAAAATGAACCAATTGAAATGCAAACTTCAGCAAGATGTGTTGGGGCTTTCTATCATGATAATATGTGCTGAGGAAGGTGAAGCTATTATGCCAGTCCAGAAACCGGTCCATGTGAGTCCAAATACTTGAATGTATGCTGGGAAATTGTCTTAACCCATTTGCCTTTGGACGATTGATTTCTGTAGTTATTATCAGTGTATTTTGGTGATTTAAATAAGAGTTTTGACTGTTATTTCCAGCAGGTAGACATACTTAGTATGTCCTTTGATTAATTATATATATATATTTTTTCTCAATATTCAATTTCTGTACAACACACCCAGCACTCTATACATATTATATATATATATATATATATATATATATATATAAACACACTCACACACACATATATACACATATAGATATATATATATATATGCATACTCATACACGCACACATATATATATCCATAGAAAAACTCTGCTATAAACTGGATTAAGTGTTTGCTGGTAAACATCAGAATCTATTATGTTGTGGTCAATGGAATCCACTGAGGCCCAGCAATATTCCTCAACTGTGTTTCCCAACGTTCTGCATTGTGTCAACCTCTATTCACAGTTTGCATCTGCCACTTAACAAACATGCAGCAACCTAAACATTTTCACAGACATTAAGCTTCAGAAGAAAGGGACATGACTTGCTGGATATAACAGGGACAAATGAAATATTAAACTGGTAAACGATGGGAGTATTTGAGCTGATTAATTTGGAACAGATGACATGCTTTGATGACCATAGTGTTTTCCCTCATGAGAACTTCTCGTAGCATTGGATAATATCAATGACTTCACTGTAATTGCCAGCAATAATCTCTGTAGGTTCAACTCTTGGATCCTTGAAATATTCAAATCCACAGATCCCTGTGTCCTCATTCTTCTGTTGTATACCACTGCATGATATTATTTACTATATTGTTGTGGGCTATAGTGGTGTTACCATATGAAGCAAAAGTATTATGAGAACTGAGGCACGTCAGAAGACATTTATGGGATAAAGTAATCCTTTCTGTTATAGGCACAAGACTTGAAATTTTGGGAGAGGGAGCTAGTTGATTACATTGACCCCAGTGGGTAACTGGTACTTATTTTATTGACCCTGAAAGGATAAATGGCAAAGTCAACCTTGGCGGAATTTGAATTCAGAACATAATGGTTGACGAAATACTGCTAAGCAATTTGCCTGGAATACTAACGATTCTGTCAGCTTGATAGAATTAAATAATCCTATCTACTACAAGCACAAGGCTTGAAATTTTTGTGGGCAGGGGTTAAGTCAATTACATCAACTCCAGTAATCAACTAGTGCTTAATTTATCAACCCCGAAAGGCTAGCGGGCCAAGTTGATCCTGGCAGAATTTGAACTCAGAACGTAAAGACAGACGAAATGCTACTTAGCATTTTGTCCAAATGTGCTAAGGATTCTGCCAGCTCGTTGCCTTTGATGGAAGTAAATAACAGCAAGCTAAGCACTTGTTCTGGCACTGGCAGTCCATATATCGCTGGTAGGAGATGAATTGCTGCTGTGTCTAGCGGTCAAGCGTCCATCATTGACAAGACTAAACAAGGCTGAAACCACATGATCTAGTGGTCTTGGCACTGGAAGTAGTAGGGATTTATCACCCCACTAATGATATAAACAAGAGTCCATTTTGCACCAAAAGGCCAACATAAGGGTTTCTCTCATGGCATCTGCCTCAGTATAGTTTGTTCTAACACAGCACCCATACTTAAATGAGGATAAATATTCCCCCTCGGTATTAATGCTGTCACTAATATATAGAATAATAGCATGAGAACAGGTATTGTTTATTGGAATCAACTGGAAAAAAACTCTGAGTATTCTATTCTCTTTGACTTATTTTTGCTATTAAAGGTATCAAAACTTTTTTTTTTTACCAGAGTTTCAACAAGCCCAAAAGTCGACTCTCTTTAAAAAGAATGTCTTTTCAAAGTTAAGAATCGACCCCCACCCCACTGAGTTATTCACATGATTTCTGACAGCCAATGAAATGCTGGGGTCATAATACCATCTTGGATAAAGGAATATTTTATATGAGAGAAGATTATACCACCTGATTGGTCAAGCTGACGCCAATATTTAAGTAACAGTGGTGTAAGTCTCTTTATCTTTTTTACTTGTTTCAGTCATTAGACTGTGGCCATGCAGGAGCATCACCTTGAAGAATTTTTAGTCGAATGAATCAACCCCAGGATGTCCTTTTGTTTTAAAGTTTGGTACTTAGCGTATCAGTCCAATTTGCTGAACTGTTAAGTTATGGGTATATATACACATGAACAGTGATTGTCAAATGGTGGTAGGGGAACAAACACACACACACGCAAATGTATACACAATGGGCTTCTTTCAGTTTCTGTCTGTCAAATCCACTCACAAGGCTTTGGTCGACCTACGACTATAGTAGAAAACACTTGCTGAAGATGCCAGAAGCATGTGGTTGGGGAGCAAATTTCGTATCACACAGCTACACCTGCACCTCTCTCTCTCTCTCTCTCTCTCTCTCTATATATATATATATATATATATATATATATATATATATATACATATATATATATATATATATATATTTATGTGCGAAGGTGCATGGCTCAATCGTTAGAGTGTTGAGCTTATGACTGTGAGGTTGTGAGTTCGATTCTCGGACCAGGCTGTGCGTTGTGTTCTTGAGTAAGACACTTTATTTCACATTGTGATGTCACTGGTGCCAAGCTGTATCGGCCCCTTTTGCCTTTCCCTTGGATAACATCAGTGGTGTGGAGAGGGGAGGCTGGTATGCATGGACAACTGCTGGTCTCCCATAAAAACAACCCTAGGTTGTGCATTTGGCAGTGAGGCGACTTTCCGCCCAGACTTGTATCCTGGAGGGGAACCTCTTAGGTGCACCCATGGTCATTCGTTACTGACACAGTCGAGTTATTGAGTTAAATGTGTGTATATATATATATATGGATAGACAGAGACATAGACATATATATATAGAGAGAGAGGGACACAAACACACATAAGGGAAACAGCTTTTCTTTAAACATTTCATATTGCAAATACAGCCATGTTCTAGTTTTATCTTCTTTAAATCAATATTTTCCTATAAATTTCTTGCAGTAAAATTTCAAGACTTATCCTCAATGTTTCTAAAGTTTGCTTTGTCTTACCTTCAGGATGAAGTGATATTGTTTAGATCTTTTGTTGTCACCTTAAAGTACGCTAGAGCTGATGTTGTTTATGTAGATGTTACCACCAAAGTTTGAATGTTTTAACTGTGTTATGTTTATGTATCGTCATCCAAGGTGTGATTTATCTATATTGTCTGCATATTTATTTGAACATTGTGCTGGTTTTATGAATACTGTTCCCATTATTAATCCTCTACTTTAGTAAAATATCAATATGTTGTCTACTAATGTTTTCCTAATTTTATGTTGTGTAGTACGATGCAGTGCAATCACTCACCGTTGTAAATGCATGGTACGTTGACAAGACAGTGTTATTCTTATATGACCAATATAACTGTTGGAGTCATAAAATTTACAGCTATCACATTTATAATCAAATTTATAAGTCCCACCAGTCATTAATAGTTTGCTCATTAGCTCCTATGCTTGTGGTTCGTTATTGTTTTAGGAAGGTTTTATATAACTTTGTATTTTTTGCAATATATTTCTACTGTGAATTTACGGCTTATAATGCATTTAATGCTGTATTTAATGATGGTATTGATAATGTATCCATGCACTTTATAGTTAGTAAGGATCTGATAAATTCATATAAAACACTTATGATTAGTCAGTGTATTTTAACAGGTGTAGTGTCTGGTGTATTAGCTGCATTATATTCAAGCATTATGTTTGTGCTTGTGTTGTTCTATGAGCTGGTCTGTTTTGTTTGAAAATCCTTAATATTTGTTTTAGCCTCAGTATTCTGGTTCTCCACAGCTCCATTTGGAAAGGGAAACCTAAATTTAAATGCTCTTCTAAGGAAATCCAGTAGTTTGACATTGTGTATTTGTGGATACTCACTGACTCCATGTAAATATATGTATATATTTATGTCTGTCATCTAAATAAATGTACATGTATATATATATATTTATGTTTGTCAACTTAACAAATATAAATATATGCATATATTTGTGTCTATCATCTAAATTGACTTATATATATATATATATATATATATAAGGATAAGATCAATATATAAAAATACTGATCTTATCAAGTGGCCAGCATGGGAATAAAAACCATCAAAGGTAACAATTATTTAAAATTATAATTTAGGGTATCTAAGAGATATGTGGTATAGAGTTAAAATTTGACTGCTATTTTTCAGCGTGACGGTATCTCTTAGATACCCTATATCATAATTTTATATATATATATATATATATATATATATATATATATATATATATATATATATTGGCAATAACCTGCCACTTATATTATGACCTTCAAACCTCAAGGGTATGCTCTGGCACTTGCCACCATCCATATCTCTCTCTGCTTTTACTCAACCATCCCATTTATATTTCTGATCCCTGTCCCTTGTGAGTATGCTCTGGCACTTGGCCACCATCTCTATCTTGATGTTTTCCACTCTCTCTCTCTCTCTTTCTCCCTCACGTTGGGTAACCCTGCATTTCCTTTGCAGCAGCACACCTGTTTTTGTCTTCATTCCTGATCTCTCTCTCTCCAGCCAGGTAACCATGTACCCCGCCTCTACAGCAAGACAGCTGTTTCTGTCTCTGTTTCACTATAACCTTTCATCATCTGGCACAAGATCTCCTCCTCCAATGCCCCCTCCCCTCTCGAAAGATATTTTTTGTCTTGCAAGTTACTTGGTGACCCTATCAGTGCAAGTGCCACTTGAAAAGCATTCAGTCCACACTGTAAGGCGGTTGGCATCCAGCTGTAAAAACCTTGTCAAAACTGACCTTGCCTGTGCTTATGCCACGTAAAAAGCACTAGGTCCACTCTGCTGAGTGGTTGATGTTAGGAAGGACACCCAGCTGTAAAAACCCTGCCAAAGCAGTCACAAAAGTCTGGTTCAGGCTTCTGCCTGACTGGTTCCTGTCAAACTGTCCTGCCCATGCCAGTACAGAAAGTGGATGTTAAACAATGATGATGATGATATTGATATATATATATATATATGGCTTCATCTAATTTTCAGTATACAGTGTTTTCTGATTGTTCTGTATTTGCTGTTTTTGTTTTTCATTTACTGTTTTCATCTAATTTTTCTTCTTGTTGTGTTCTTTCTCTTCAACCCTTGATTTATATATATAGAACATAATGGAAGTATGTATATATATATATATATGTGTATATATATATATAAAAAAAAAAAAATAAAAAAAATATATATATATATATATATATATTATTTAGATAGATGTAGTTCATCTTCTATGCTCTGTCTGAATGTTAATATCTACAAATGGAATCACTGAACGGTGAAAAGTTTTATTTGTATTTTCCTGGATGTTGAAGACTGACACAGAGCTGTTTTCTGGAACACTCTTAACCCTTTAACTCTAAAATTAAATTCCACGGTTATTCCAGTAACAACATTAAATACCTACCAAAAAATCATTTTTCTTTTTTTCTACAAGTCCCATTGCCTCAAGAAACTTGACATATTTCACCAAAAAATAGTCTCGAACATGGCATATTCCCCTACAAAAAACAGTTTGGTGTATAAAACTGCTTTCCGCAGTTAGGGGTAATGAAATTTTGATTGGATATATCCAATTTCCATGCGTTCATTCCTAGTGTATAATCCATTGCTTTGTTGTATATCATATATTCGTATACTGTTAAATATATATATATCGTATTTTTATTGCCTGAAGTATCACATCTTTATTGCCTGATATATCACACCTTTATCGTATATCATATCGTTATTGCCTGGTATATCGTTTGTTTATTTCTTGTTATCGCTTTGTTTTTCATTCTGACCATGTAGATTGCTGCAAATGATGATTATAAGGGAACACCCAAGGCTATTTCTATCTTTTCTGGTTATACGAGGGCAAGTCAAAAGTTATCTGCACTTTCACCATAACATATCTTTATTATTGTCACACTACCTTCTATGCATGTGTGCTTATAGTTGGTAGCATTGTGGTCATGTGACTGAAGTTTGAGCCTGATCATGCCATTTTTCTTTCTGGCTTTATAGTATGAGCATGGCTGCTCCACTAGCAATGAGCACTAAAGGAAAACAAAAAGTAGTGATCGGATTTCTCTGGTCGGAAGGTGTGTCAGGTGCTGAAATTCATCAGAAACACACATAAATAGACACACACATATGCAAAGAAAATTTCATTTACTTTCTCTCATATATATATATGTGAGTGCGTGTGTATGTATTTGGGTATGGGAGTATTCAAGTGATGAACATGCCCTGCAAAGTTACGAACAGCTCTTTGGCAAGGCATAGCACCCACTCAGCCACTCTGCCAAGGACACAGCAAAATCATGGGACAGTAGCATGGCTGATTGTAAAGAGGTAGTAGAAGAGCTCAACAGGACTAATGCTTCTTCTTATATTGATGCTGAGTGGAGGAATCCTAGAAGATCAATGATCAGAATCACCAAGCTCTTTCAAGAGTGAAACTACAAAGCAACCAGACAGATGGTGTCCATGTTTGTGTAATCAGCTAATGAAAGATTCCCTGTGATTCAAGCTCCCAATTCAAATTCGCAATAATGGAATTGGATGGCGAGAGAGAGACATGGGAATCTGTGAAAGTAGTGAATATATATATATATGTGTATATAAACACCGTGAAGGTGCATGGATCAGTGGTTAGAGTGTCAAGCTTACGATCGTGAGGTTGTGAGTTCGATTCCCGGAACGGGCTGCGTGTTGTGTTTTTGAGCAAGACACTTTATTTCACATTGCTCCAGTGTGCTCAGCTGTAGAAATGAGTTGAGGCATCACTGGTGCCAAGCTGTATCGGCCCCTTTTGCTTTTCCCTTGGAGGCCGGTATGCATAGGTGACTGCTGGTCTTCCACAAACAACCTTGCCCGGACTTGTGCCTCGGAGGGTAACTTCCTTGGGGCAATCCCATGGTCATTCATGACTGAATGGGGTCTCTTCATATAAACATCGTCATCGTTTTAATGTCTATTTTTCCGTTCTTGCATAGTTTGGATAGATTTTATTATTCTTTATTCTTTTACTCTTTTATTTGACTGTGGCCATGCTGGAGCACCACCTTTACTCAAACAAATCAACCCCAGGACTTATTCTTTGCAATCCTAGTACTTATTCTGTTGGTTTCTTTTGCTGGACTGCTAAGTTATGGGGACGTAAACACACCAACATCGGTTGTCAGGTGATGGTGGGGGGACAATCACAGACACACACATACATACACATATGTGTGTATATATATTATATATATATATACACACACGCACACACACACTTGACAGGCTTCTTTCAGTTTCCAAATCCACTCAGTCTACCAAATCCACTCACAAAGATTTGGTTGGACCGAGGCTATAATAGAAAGACACTTACCTAAGGTGCCATGCAGTGGGACTGAACCCGGAACCTCATGGTTGGGAAACAAGCTTCTTACCACACAGCCCCACCTACACCTAAATATATGTATAAACATTCATACAGACACACACATCATCATTATCATCATAATACCACCATCATTGTTCTAATGTGCGCTCTGCCATGCATGGGATGAGACAGACAGAGTTTAGTGAGACAGATTTTCTACAGCTGGATGTTCTTCCTGTCACCAACTCTCACCTGTTTCCAAGCAAGGTCATATTTCCCTATGACCAGACATATTTTACACAGAATATTGGAAATGTATGACCCTCATTTACAACAATTATATGTCATCAAGACACACACACACACCTATTAGTCTGTATGTATATGTGTCAAAAATCACCAAAGATATTCACACAAAAAAAAATCCAGCACCAAATTATAATAAAATCTACATAAAACATGAGATATGCTGACGTCTGCACAGTTTTGTGTATTTGTCAGGCGAAATGTTTCTGTTACATTTCTTGAACAACAACAACAACAATAATAATAAAAAGAGAAAAAAAAATGTTTTTCTTTCTGTCTGCGAGTTTATTGGTATGATTGTTGTTGGTTCATTGAAATATTCTTTCAAGTGTTGTTCGCAAGCAATCATTAAAGACAGTAGAAAGATAAAGGAATTAATTCACAGACGTTGCTCCATACACTCTCATCTATTTTCAGCAACACAACACATACATATATATATATATATATATATATATATATATATATATGTATATATATATATATATATATATATATATATATATATATATATATATATATATATATATATATATATATATATATGTGTGAGTGTGTATGTATGTGTGTGTCTGTCTGTGTGAATGACAATATTTGTGTGTATATGTTTATGTATGAATGCATATGTATATATATATATTTCTGTGTGTGCATGTATATGTGTATGTATATGTATGTGTGTGTGTACTGTCGATCTATTTCATGTTACTATCGATTACATTCAGGGTCGGCACTGCCTACCTTGCCTACCCAGGTGGCACGTCCCTGATATATATATATATATTATATATATGGTTTGATTAATAAGTATCCAGACTGTTGCCATAGTAATGAAATGAAGCTAAGGCATGCAGAGTGAAACCGTTTAGCACAGAGTTGACCTTCAACTCTGCTGTGCATGTGCACCAAATTTTAACATTCTAGTTCATTTCTGCTTTTTACAGCAGTGCTTGGAAGTAACATGTGTAGGGTGTGTTCGTTGCATTGACTATAACAGAGAAAGTTGATAAGAGAATCTGCGTCAAATTTCTGCCAAAAGCTTGGTGATACCTGCTCAGAGGTTTATGCAAAGTTCCCAAAAAGTTTCCATCGCTCTCAACACAATCAAGGAAAATTTGTACAACTGAAACCCTGAATGTCTTTTTGGTCAGCTGAAAGCAGTTCAGGCACAAACTTGGCAGACATGTGTCTCAGACCCAAATCTTCAGCGATGATGAACTGAACTGAACTGTAACTAATCTGCACATCCTCTGATAAGTCCCGGATGGTGACTCAATGATTTCCCTTCATAGCTGCAATGTTTTTCTCAGTTCTGCTGGTTGCAGCTCTCCCAGAACGTTCATTAATATCAACATTTTTTCGGTGATGTTGGAAACGTTTGAACCCACTCATACATTGCGTGCAGCTCATACACTCCTCTCTATACACCTTCTGCAACTTTGTGTAGGCCTCTGAGCAGGTATCGCCTTGACAACTTTCTCTGTCATGGTCAATACAACGATCACACGTTACACACATTACTTCAAAGCACAACTGTAAACAGTGGAGGTGACCTAGAACATTAAAACTTAGTGTACAAGCACAGTAGAGGTCAAGCAGCTTCCCTCTCTGTGCTTGTTTTAGATTTGTTGTTATTATGGCAACAGTCCGGATACTTATTGATCAAACCTAGTATATATATATATATATATATATATATATATATATATATATATATACATACTAGGTTTATAATTATAAGCATAATTATAATTAGGGTTCAGCAAAATTGCTTCACCACATACCGAAATTTAGAAATAGCAGTTAAATACTATTCCACTACCATAATATTATGTTATAATTATAATAATGCTCATAATTATAAAATTTTTTGTGTAAGTTTACCGATAATGGTTCTTTTAACATACTGAACTACTTGGTAAACTTATTAATTATTAGGTTTACCCTATATCAGTATATATATATGTATATATATATATATATATATATATATATATATATATATATGCATATATATATATATATATATACATAAATAATTTATGCATATATGTATTATCTATCTATCTATTTATATATATATATATATATATATATATATATATATAGATATGTGTGTGTGTGTGTGTGTGTGGTGTGTGTATATTTATGCATGTAGGTATATATATATGAATGAGCGGATGTATTTATATGTATACATTACAAATGCATGTATGTATATATTATTGGTTCTCTCTGCGATGCAGATCTATCTTGCAATAGCTACTTCCATTAATATATATATATATATATATATATATATTCTTTTATTTATTTAAGTCATTGAACTATGGCCATGCTGGAGTTGTGACTAGAAGTGTCTTTAATCAATCATTAAGCAGTAATGTTCTGAAGGAGATATCCAAAACATCATCACTTAACAATATTCTTCTGTACTGGCATGGTTTGGATAATTTGGCAGGATCCAGTGAGCTGTAGGGTTGCGTCGAGCTTCAATGCTTTTTGTGGCTTGGTTTTTATGGCTAGGTTCCCTTCCTACCACCAACCACTTTACAATGTGTACTGGGTGCTTTTTATATGGCACCAGCACTAGTGGGGTTGCCAGGTAAATTGCAAGGCAAGAAAAGAAAGAAACAGGAAGAAAGGAAAATGGGGGAGAAAAGAAAATATAAAGAGAAAAGATTCCTTGTCTAAATGGAGTGAGGTGGTCGTGGTGGGGATTAGTATTTCATGGACAGTGGTTCTATATCAAGTATTGAAAGGCTAAAGTACGAAAGAAGGGAAAGTCCGGATGTATTGAAATAGAGGTACAAGGCCATCTTGCATCATATCAGGGTGGGAAAACAGTGGAAAATTGGAAAGAAGATAAAAGTGTTGGGTGGAAAGCTGGAGCATCTCAAGATAGAGAAGATTGCAGGGGTGGAGGGTATAGAGTAGGAAACTTCATAAGAGTATCGGGAAAAAATGGCTAGAGATGGGGATGGGGTAAAGTTGACTACAGCAAGTGATGGTAAAATAGATAAAAGTGGCTCAAGGGGGTTATGTATAAGAGTGGCGCAAGGGGGTTATGTTGCGTGGAGTGTGACGGTAGATGTGGAAACGCAATGACCCAGTGGTTAGGGCAGCGGACTCGCGGTCATAGGATTGCGGTTTCGATACCCAGACCGGGCATTGTGAGTGTTTATTGAGTGAAAACACCTAAAAAAGCTCCACAAGGCTCCGGCAGGGGATGGTGGTGAATCCTGCTGTATTCTTCCACCACAACTTTCTCTTAGTCTTACTTCCTGTTTCTGTTGTACCTGTAATTCAAAGGGTAAGCCTTGTTACACTGTGTCACGCTGAATATCCCCGAGAACTACATTAAGGGTACACGTGTCTGTGGAGTGCTCAGCCACTTGCACGTTAATTTTACGAGCAGGCTGTTCCGTTGATCGGATCAACTGGAACCCTCGACGTCGTAAGCGACGGAGTGCCAACAACAACAACGGTAGATATGAGAGTACAGAATCGTTAGCACACCGGGCGAAATGCTTAGCAGTATTTCGTCTGCCGCTACGTTCTGAGTTCAAATTAAGCCGAGGTCGACTTTGCCTTTCATCCTTTCGAGGTCGTTAAATTAAGTACCAGTTATGTACTGGGGTCGATATAATCAACTTAGTCCCTTTGTCTGTCCTTGTTTGCCCCTCTGTGTGTAGCCCCTTGTGAGCAGTAAAGAAATAAGATATGACAGTGCATTGATTAGGAGTGGTAGCAGGTGTGTGAGGTGTTAAATAATTGGGTAAAACAAGAGGAGAACAATGTGTGTATGTGTGTGTGTGTGTGTTAGAGAAATATCATTAATCTTTTAATCTTTTAACAATGCTTATACGTGCAAATGAATGTGTGACACCAACCGGAACAAAAGCAGAGAGGCACATGCAGAGCATCAAGCGTCAAGTACACATGAAATTAAACACACCCACACCTATGTGGGTGTGCATATATATATGTATATATATATATGTGTGTGTGTGGGGGGGGTGCACACATATGTGTATGTATATATGCACACACACACACATATGTATGCATATATATATGTACATATATATATACATATATATGCATGTATATATATATATATGTGTGTGTATATGTGTGTCTGTGTGTGTATATATGTGTGTGTGCGTGTGTGTATGTATATAAACATACACACATTATACATATATACACATAAGTACACGCATTTACATACACAGGCACACATCATGAATGCTATGATTGATTAGTTTCCTGGGGCAGCAAGAGAAGATGATGTACCACATTGGCTCCTCTGACTCTTCCATCTCTATTCAAAACCATACAGACACGAGAAGCTGGAATTCCAGGCAAAAAAAAAAAAAAAATGAAAAAAGCAAAATGAAAAAAAAAGCCAAAATTCTTGCATCAATCTTAACGGAACCTTTTCTCCTCGCCTGCAGCATTACATGCAAGAGAACTACTCCATCCACTGATCGTATATTCTGTTTCTGCTTCTAATATTTCTATAACAGGTTATCTTCACTAAAATAAACATCTGAAAAGACAGCGTGTATGCTTGCTTGACCAGTTTAATGTTGACTCTTTCTATAACTCAATATTGTATTTCATTATACCTAAAGCTAGTTTACAGATTCAATTAGCAACGGCCATGTTTGGTTCAATCTATTCACTGCTGCTGCTGCTACCAATGTTGTTGTTGTAGTTATTATCATTTATCTATATTAATAAATGTGAAATTCTGTCTGTCCGTCTGGGACCCTTGTATCTCAGTCTACATTTGCTCTACATAGACATATTATACCCTTTTGTGTGTGTGTTTGTTGTCCCCCACCACCACTTCACAGCCAGTGTTGGTGTGTTAACGTCCCCATAACTTAGTGGTTCAACAAAAGAGACCGATAGAATAAATACCAGGCTTAGTAAAATAATACAGTACTGGGGGTGTCAATTCATTGAACTAAAAATTCTTCTAGGTGGCGTCCCAGCATGGCTGCAATCTAATGATTGAAACCAGCAAAAGATATATATGAGGTGGCAATTTAAAGCCTGGGAGAGCCACAGTTTAAAGAACACCACCCAAACTGTATGTATTGAGTGCTTTAAATTTGTGGTTTTCCTTGTCATTTAATTGGGTGGCTTACTATAATTATACTTCTCTCTGTTTAATCCCTTAACATAAGGACCAAATTAAAACACTGATACAGCAACAAAAAAAAAATCCTAATGACTTCTGGAAGGTTCTACTTTAAATACGGGATGCAAGAGAGACTGATTCTATTAAGTGTATTTGATGATGGCAAATATATTTTGATAAACCAAAGAGCTCTACGAGAAAACTGTATCTAATACCATTTGAAGATCTGAACCAAAAAGAAAAGAAAAATAAATCCTATAAAGTTCACAGGATTCACAACAACTTTCAACCATCAATGAATAACAACATAAAGAAATTTCGAATCTGGACAAATTATTCCTCCAATCAGATAAAAGGAAATAGTTTTATTGAATTAACCAAAATACATTTCAAAGTCTCGTCTCTAATGTGGTCACCAGCAAATACAAGGAAATGAATGTAAAGTGGTGAATGGAATCCATTCAAAAGGGGGAAAAAAAAAAAAAAAAAAAGAAAATATTGTGGTAAGAAGTTTGCTTTCCAACCTCATGATTCCTGGTTCAACACCACTGGATGGCATCTTGGGCAAGTGCTTTCTACTATAGCCCTGGGTCAACTAAAGCCTTCTGGGTGAATTTGGCAGATGGAAACTGTATGGAAGCCAGTTGTGTGTGTGTGTGTGTGTGTGTGTGTATGTATATATATATATATATATATATATATATATATACGTGTACTTGTGTGTATGTGTCTGTGTATATATATATGCGCGCATATGTGTGCATGTGTGCATATGTGTGTGTATATATATGTGTGTGTGCATGTGCGTGTATGCTTGTGTATATATATGTGTGCATGTATGTGTGTGTGTGTGTGTGTGTGTGTGTGTTTGTGTTACTGCCTCCTCGCTATGACATTCCATGATAGATGTAAACTAAACAAGTGTCACCATTAAGCAGGTGGTGTCTTTTGTTTACAATCTTCTGTGAAAACATGTCTAGTCATAGTGAAATGTTACCTTTCTTGGCTGACAGGAAGTGTATCTGGCTATAGAAAATCTGCCTCAACATATTCTTTGTGACCTATGAGAGCATGGAAAAGTGGACGTTAAAACGATGATGATGACAAACTCCACGTGAATAACTACACAGAACTCCTCATGTAACCTTCAATGACCATAAATCAAACTTTGAATCGAGCCTGTCAGCTAAGTTTTAAATCTGCAACAAAATCATACACAAACTGACACAATCTTCAGACATGACTTTATGAAAGTACAGCTTTGAAGTCATAGAATGGTTTAAGTTTATATATATAAAATGCGACAAAGGTTCAATAACCCACCTACTGGATCTAGCAAATATATGCATCTAAATACTAACAAAGGAGTTGTAAACTACACTGAAAAATACCAATTCCAACCAAATTGTAATAGTAGAAATGCTTATGATACAGCTAACATAGTAACAACATTGGAAAATGGAATCAGAACTGCCTTATATACAAATGAATATGATAAATATTCTCATGCAGAGAAAAATAAAAATGCCCATTGATGAACCTTTGTATCAGTACAAATCTTGTATATAAATGTACCATGCACACAAGGGGAGGGCTGTATGTTTACATTGGGCGGACAGCTGATTCATTTAGAATCGTTACCGTAACTATATCAGCAGTTTTAAAGCAATCAATAAGAGACATTCAACATCTTTGGCTGATTTTGTATGGCGACTGAAGGAGGATAAAATTAAGTACAGCCTAAGTTGGTCCATAGTAAGGCACACAAAACCCTACAATATCATTTCCAAGAGATGCCGTCTCTGCTCCAAGAAATCTCTGTCTATTCTGTGGACCAATGAGAAGATCATTAATAGAATTTTTGAAAAGACTCTCAAGATGCCTACATGAGTATAAATGTATTTTTGTACAATGCAGTGGGAATGAATTTGAGTAACGTTTAACATAATTTACTTTAAGGTATGGATGAATTAAGTTTAGTTTTAACTTCTCCATTCTTATAAACACCAAGTATCTATTTAATTTGCTTTGTGATCATGAGAGCACTAAACCACATGTGTGCATATGCTTTCATTTTCACGGATGCTTGTATGAGCGAGAGTACACACCATGCAGCCGGGCAGGCGTTTATACATCCATATTTGTTAACGGTTATTTTTAATACTTTTCTTGCTGTATTGTGTGCTCATTTCTTTTTTGCATCTGTGATTTTATTTTTGATCTTCTATGGAAATGAAGATATTTTTCTCGTTTCGCTGCTTTTCTTTCTATGAAATGAGAAGATACATTGCAGAACAGTTATTTTAATGAGTTGTGTCTATTTATCACCTGATGATATTTATCAGGAGCATCTACACCACCAGATGCTCCTGAACCAATTACTAAGTGTCCCACCCATGAGGGAATCGATGCTAGATGTGTCGAAATAATTGTCATGATTAATAATAAATTCTCATATATTCCATCTTCTGTCTTTCATCTACCATCTATATGTATATATATATATGTGTGTGTGTGTGTATGTATGTGCATATATAGATATATGTATATAAATATATAGCAGCGTATGTACACTTTGGTCTCTTATATGTAAGTATATATTTATCTAAATCCTGTATGACTCTATTCTTTTATTCTTTCCTTCTTTCTATCAGTCCCTTCACGCTTACTTCATTCATTTCACTCTTCGTTCTTTCGTTCCCACTCCCTCACATTTCCTTGCCTTCTCTTCATGCTTACTTTCCCGCCTCTTTTCACTTTGTGTCCCTGTCATTTTTTCTCGCCCCTCCTTATTTCTTCTGTACCTCTGCCTCTCTCTCTTCTCTCCCCATGTGACCAGTGTTCGGCCAAGCCTGACCTTTCTTTGTTGGTTCAGCCACTGTCCATGCAACATCTATATTCCTCCCTGTGCCTGTGAAATCTTATATCCCTGCCATAAGGCTTTATTCCCACACACGCCAGCTTAATTTAATTTGTCCTTAGTCAAAAGACACCTGTTGTTATGTCCTGTTATTATTTTTATTGTATTTGTGTAACCTTCTCCATTTTTTCCATCCTTGTTTTCGTATACATTTGCTGCTTTCTTCCAAGGAATCTAATGCTCTGAGCTTAGTTTTTCCTTGGGACTGGCCAGATTGGAGCAATCTTGAGTATAACCAGCTGAAATTGCAAAGATAATCTGGAACTCAACTGAGGAAAGCAAACTCCGAATGACCCGTCCTTGTTTTCTTTGTATCGTCTATTTGGATGTTTTGTTGTCCCTTTTTTGTATCACCTAACTGTCTGAATGTTTTGCATTCTTGTCCCATTTTGAATGTTTTTATATATAAGTATATATACGTACATATATTCATACACACACACACACACGCATATGTATGTATTTGTTTTATGTCCCCTTGACTTTTCAGTTGGACACAAAAACTAACAGAAAAAGCACCAGACTAAAACAATATAAATAATAAAAGATGTTTGCTGTCTCCTTGATGTCAGATGAGATGGTCACATCTGGTGTGTTTGGATTTAGCAATGTTCATGAGTATGTATATATCATTATACATAAATATATACATAGAGACAAACAAACACACATACAGATATATATATATATATATATATATTTCGTTTTTGGATTTGATTTGCAAGATTTTTATGTGATTTCGTGTGTTGAAGCATATTCTGTTGTGTCTGGGGAGAGTCATTTTCTTATCGTGCCTTAAAATTTAACACACTCACCGTCAAAATTTCCACTTATTATTTTTATTTTCCTAAAATAATAAGTGGAAATTTTAACGGTGAGTGTGTTAAATTTTAAGGTACGATAAGAAAATGACTCTCCCAGACAACAGTATATATATATACACGTATATAGTTGTAGGCATGGCTGTGTAGTAAAAAGCTTGCTTCCCAACCTCATGGTTCCGGATTCAGTCCCACTGTGTGGCAGCTTGGACAGGTGTCTTCTACTATAGCTTCGGGCCGACCAAAGCCTAGTGGGTGGATTTGATAGACGGAAACTGAAAGAAGCCTGTCGTGTATATATATGTGTGTGTGTGTGTGTGTGTAATGTCTTTATATCAGTGTTTTTGGTGTATCTATGTTCTTGTAACTAAGAGGTTCGGCAAAAGAGATCAATAGAATAAGTATTAGGCTTAAAAAAATAAAATACTGCGCTTGATTCCTATGACTAAAATTTTTCAAGGCGGTGCCCCAGTATGGCCCCAGTCTGACGACTGGAAAAGTAAGTGAGAAGAAAAATAGTAAGATATATACACAGATATAAATATTCACATACATACACACACAGGTATACATACACACACACACATATATATATATACATATATATATACATGTGTGTGTGTGATGAAAATTAATCCAAGACAGACAAACATCTTCCAACAGTGAATGACAGGCTGGAGATATTTTTACTTCTATTCTTCAGCTTTTGGCCCCGTTTCTGCCTACCCCAACCATCCACTGAGATTGGTACATTTTTTTGTCACATTTTCATAATTTATTTTTTTTTTTAAGAAATTCTTTCATATTTCTTCCATCAATACTATAACAGACAATGATTAATTTTAGAAAAATAATAAATTACAAAGCGGGGAGGGAGGGGAGACATAAAAAAGAGAAAACATAAAAAAAAATGACCCTAATATTTTCCCAGTCCCTGAGGCAAAAATATTTAATATGAAACAAGACAAGAATGAAGAAACCTATTGAATCGGAGCAATTTTCTTATATTTCAGTGAAAATGTCACCAGTTCTATCAAGTGGAAGGTGGTTTTTTTTTTATGTTCTTGAGTTTTCATTATTTTGTGGTGCCTATTTTAATCGTTTTCTCAGTTGAGGAACTTTTCACCAGGAAAATATTACATCTTAACTTATTGTTATCTTCACGTTTCGACTAACTTTGATATGTTTCTAGACTTGGTTGGCATATTTTATTGTGTTTTCTCTAATACTATGTACACATGTATGTATTGGTGTATGTAAGCATGTGTGTTGTGTATATAGTATAGGTATGTGCATGTGTGTCTGTGTGTACATATATATATGCATGAATGTATATATAGACATATATGCATGTGAATATCTATCTATCTATCTATCTATAAAGCTTTTTTTATTCTCTCTCTGTTTATTATCTCGTGTTCCTTTCTGTTGAAGTGCGTAGGCTCGAAATGTAAAAGACTCTCTCACCTTCCTGAGTGTTAAAGCAATACACCTTTTTGTTGTTTACACACCTGTCTTCGTCTTTTGTTTTTTGTAAATTCCAACTATCTCTCTCTCTCTCTCTTTCTTTCTCTCTCTCTCTCTCTCTCTCTCTCTCTCTATTTCTTTCTCTCTCTCTCTCTCTCTCTCTATATATATATATATATATATAGATATATATATATATATATATATATATATATATATATATATATATATGTATGTATATATATGCATATATATGTATATATATATATTTATATTGAGAAGTAAAGTCGTCAGAATTTTGGAAAAAAATTCTTTTATTTCTTCATCATTAGCACTTTCGTTCCTTTCTCGAACTTGTCAAATGAAATTTTGTGAATGTACAAACAACTTGTTCATTTATATAAAACAGATGTTTTTGGGGGGTTTTGTTTAGAAGAGAACACTTTTTTTGGGGGGGGGGGTTCCATGACAATGAAGATGGATAGATAGATAAATGAATAGATAGTCAGACAGATATACAGATAGGTAGAGGGAGAAAGAAAGAGAAGAGGCATCACCCTTCCTATTCCCCATTCATTCATTTATTTATTAGGTTGTCAAGAAAGTTCTTGTGGACTTTTAAATTTTGGTTTTAAATGATGTATTCTCAAATTAATTTTCGTTAAATTACTTTGACTTTGTATATCATCTTAAAGCCCGTTTTTCGCTCTAATCTAATTGTGTTATTCTTTTTCTTTTTGAATAATTAGGCCATTTTTTCCGGAATGTTGAATACAACATGGATAAAAAGCAAATTCACATAATTTTCTTATTCCAGTTCAAGCTAGGCTGAAAAGCTGCTGAAACAGCACACAATATCAACGATGTGTTTGGCCCAGGAACCACTAATGAATGTACAGCACAATGGTGGTTCAAGAAATTTCGTAGTGGTGACAAGAATCTTGAAGATGATAAGCGTAGTGGTCGGCCATCAGTTGTTGACAACAATCAACTAAGAGCCTGAGTCAAAGCCAATCCAAGCACAACTGTTCGAGATGTTGCTTCTGAATTAGACGTAACGTATACGACAATTTCCAACCACTTGAAAGAGACTGGAAAAACAAAAATACTTGAGAAATGGGTGCCGCACGAATTGAACGCCATTTTGAAGTATCACCTTTCCTTCTTTTAGGAATGACTGGATTGTGACTTGTGATGGAAAGTGGATTCTTTACGACAACCGGCGACGCTCAGCGGTTGGATGCTGACGAAGCTCCATACCACTTCCTGAAGTCAAAGTTGTACCAAAAGAAGGTCATGGTGATTGTTTGGTGGTCTGCAGCTGGTCTCATCCATCACAGCTTTTGGATTCAGGCAAAACCATTATGGTGGAGAAGTACTGCCAGAAAATTGATGAAATGCATAAGAAACTCCGACAACAACAGTCAGCATTGGTCAATAGAAAAGGACCAATTCTCCATGACAACGCCTAGCCACACATTGCACAACTGACCCTGCAGTAGTTGAATGAATTGGGCTACAAAACTCTGCCTCATCTGCCATACTCACCAGACCTCTCGCCTACCGACTACCACTTTTTCAAGCATCTCAACAACTTCCTGCGTGAGAACTGCTTCAAAAACCAAGACGATGCCAAACACACCTTTAATGATTTCATCACCACCAGAATGCAGGATTTTTATGCTACTGGCATAAATAAACTTGTTTCGCGTTGGCAAAAATGTGTTGATTCTCATGGTGTTTGTTTCGATTAATAAAGTTTTGTTTGAGCCGAGATATGTGCATCTGAGTTTAAAGGTTAAAAACTGCAAGAACAGGACACTGGCATAGAGCTGAATAATGAACACACACACACACACACACACACAAGGTCAGTAGTCGTGAAAATAAGTAGCTACAAGAACATATGTAAATCTCCTTGCATGCGTATGCTTAAATGTGTGTTCATGGCTTTAAGTTTAATGGTCAGAACCTCCATTAGTTTGCAGAAATGTTTTTGACTGACCAATGCAGCACAAATGTGTTGGTTTATGGTGCACTGATATATAAAAGAGGGCCAAAACGGGGGCTGTATAGTAATGATGGTAATGATTATGAAGGAGAGAAAAGAGGAGATGGTGATGGTGGTGGTGGCAGTAATGATGACGTGAGAGAATGATGAAACTGTAATGTTTCTAAGGATGATGATGATGATTAGAGAAGATGGTGAGAACAATGACATCATTGAAGAAGATAGGACTGGAAAAAATGATAATGGGAATTAAATATATATATATATTGTTGACGATGATGATGACGACGATGATGATGACGACGATGATGATGATGACGACGATGCTGATGACGACGATGAAGACAATGATTATGATGATGATGATGACAGTGATGATAATTATGATGATAATACATAAATTCTTGACAATACTCAAGATAATGGTAATGATGATGATGAGGATGGAGGTGATGGTTGCTATGATGAAGGTAGTGGTGTTGCTGGATATGATGATGATGATGATGATGGATTTACCAAACAATCAACAAGACCGGCACCAAAGATAATGATATAAAGCAATCAAAGGAGGTTAGCTTAATGCCACATTGATTCCAATTCCCAAAGGAAATACAGCAGAGATCTTCTTGGTATGGAAGTTTTATTTTCTTTTTTTTTTCCGGTAAGAATGGACACACAGACAGACACACAAGTATACAGACAACTGAAGAACAAAAGGTGCAGAGAACAATCATTCTTCTCTGCAACAAACGTGCATACACATTTATATATGTCTCTCTCCCTCCTCCTCTCTCTAAACTCTTGCAATGCACCTTTATACACATCTATATATGTATAGTGTCACTTGCACATGAAGGTATATGTGTATACATTCACAGGTACAAATAAATTGATACACACACACGCATTATTGTCATCTCCATATTAACATCCACTTTTCATGAAATTCGTAGAGGTAGATTTTCTACACCTGGATGCCTTTCCTGTTGCTAACTGTTGCTAGAGTAGAAGATATTTGCCTAAGGTGAAGAAATCTTCTAACTATATATATATATATATATATATATACATATATATATATACATATATATATACACACACATATTATATATGCATATATATATATATATATATATATATACACATACATTCACACACACATATATATATATATATATATATGGAGAAATACAAACAGATACATACATATATAGCGGAGTATGGGTGTGTGGCTAAGAAGTTTGCTTTGCAATCATGTGGTGTTTAGTCCGACTGTGGGGCATTTTGGGCCATTGTCTTCTTCTATAGCTCTGGGCCAACCTACATACAAACATACATACATATATATACATGTGTATATATATGTGCATGTATGTGTTGTCATTATCACTGCTTGTCAACTGTTGTCGGCTTATTTATCTGCTGATAACCTAGCAGTTCGACAAAAGGGCTCAATAAAATAAGGATTAGATTTAAAAAATAAATGTTGGGGTCAGTTTGTAAGAACTAAATGCTTCAAGACAGCAGGGCTGGTTTGAAGCCAATTAGATGCATTTTTTCAAAATAAACCCTGTGCCAAAAGAGGGCCCCATGCCAAGAGAGGGCCCTGTGCATATGCTTAAGCAAAGCATGTTATGAAGAATTAAACCCTTTGACTGTATCAAGCAAAAAATATCCACACAATTCTTTTTTGTCTTTTCACGCGACATACAAATTTACCCCATGATTTTAGAAGAACGTCTTATTAAACTGTGATATTTATTTTCTGTGAAATGAGTGCCTGGCAATGGCAGAGCACCATAATCAGCTCAGCTCAGCTCAGTTATCTCAGCAAGCACAAGGCCTATTCACGAACAATATGTCAGTAATTACCTTGACTTGTAATAAAACATTAAATCTACAGAAATTGAATACTGAGAAAAATAGTCGTCAGAATTTTGGAAAAAGATTCTTTTTATTTCTTCATTATTATTAGCGCTTTCGTTCCTTTCTCGAACTTGTCAAATGAAACATTAAAACTTTCATGTGGGCATTCAAGTTTTAGTATATCCTTGTGACTAACGGTGAAGCCTCAAACGCTTAACACTTTTGGCCTGGGAATGGCATACAACATGAAGCACAAAACATCAATCTTCAGCTTTTGTAGAGTAAAGGGCCCTTACAATTCTCTAATTGAGCCCTGCACTTCCTAGCACTGGCTCTGCAAGACAGTGCTTTAGCATGGCCAGATCTAATGACTGGAACGAGTACAAGACAAAACCCAAGTTTGTCCTTAATAGACAAAACACCATTAGACATTTGAACCAGAACGTTTTGTGCAATTAATCCTATTGTATTCCATTACAACTCCAGCCCCCAAACAAGAAATTATACCCTTTATCTTAAAGTGCCAACACATACAGAAGTCCCTGCTTGTGTGCTGAAAGATAGACTTGCCTAATGATTAATAAATAGCTGGAATAATTGCTCAGCAATCACGTGACCATGAAAATGAACCAAATTTCATTTCAACAATTCAGCCATTATCAGTGGCAATGAGTGCTGTCAAATATCATCATCATCATCATCATCATTATTGTTATTATTATTATTATGATTATTTCACTGCTTCATTGGACATGGAACATTTAGATCTCCATTTTCATCTCTGTCCAATCCATTTCTCTCTCTCACTATGTATGCATGTATGTATGTATGTATGTATGTATGTATATATATATATATATACATACATACATGCACACATAAATATATAGATACATATGTGTGTGTGTATTTATGTGTATATATGTGTGTGTGTGTGTGTGTGTATATATATATATATATATATATATATATATACACACATAAATACATATATACATACACATAGATGTATGTATATATATACATATACATAGAAATATATGTGTGTGTGCTTGCATGTATGCACACATACACATACATACATATACACACGCATATATATATATACACATATATATATGCATATATAAATGCATATATATATATATGTATAAATATGTGTATATATATATATATATATATATATATATATAATGTGTATATATATGTATATATATATATATATATATATATATATATATATATAATGTGTATATATATGTATATATATATATATATATGTGTGTATATATATATATATATATATATATATATATATATATATGCATATATGGGTGTGTATAGATAGATATTGATTACATAGATGTGTGTGTGTGTGTGTATATATATATATATACACACACACGTGCACATATATATATGCACTCAAACACACATATACATATAAACATTAAGTAATATATGTTTTCCAAAACATAGCCCCATGGCTCCCGGCCTTACACACAAATCTAAATCTCTACACAGATTTGTGCCCTTCATTTGAGGGCCTTAAGGGAGGAGATGAAGGAAATCCTCACATCACAGATAGTCATTGTAGATT
Organism: Octopus bimaculoides; assembly: GCF_046866305.1. Classification (NCBI taxonomy): domain Eukaryota; kingdom Metazoa; phylum Mollusca; class Cephalopoda; order Octopoda; family Octopodidae; genus Octopus; species Octopus bimaculoides. Next base: position 14,466,566 of record NC_142954.1, on the reverse strand, counting down.
CCATAAACAGGAACCCAAACCTATCATAAAGAACTGTAGAAATGTCGTGTATTTTAGATAATGTCTGTTTGAGAGTAAAACTTCACATCAAATAACTCCATTATCTAATTTTCGCATTTAAAACTCAGAGAGGAGCCTTTATAATAGAAAAATACACTGCTTGAATGTAATATAATTAATTAATGGACTCTCTAATGTTGTTGTACTCCTTTCCTCTTGCTATCTTTCTCTCCACCTTTGTTCAGCATTTCAAATGAACAACACAGTTGCTTCAATACTCTGCTCCACCACAATAATAATAATAATAACAATAATAATAATAATAATAATAATAATAATAATAATAATAATAATAATAATCATAATAATAATAATCACAATAATAATAATAATAATAATAATCACAATAATAATAATAATAATAATAATAATAATAATCACAATAATAATAATAATAATAATAATAATAATAATAATAATAATCATAATAATAATAATCACAATAATAATAATAATAATAATAATCACAATAATAATAATAATAAGCGATTGTTAAACAATTCAGTGATGACATCAGGATGCAATTTGGCCTTGATAAATGTGCAAAAGCTATCTTTATCAAAGGAAAAATGACAAATACATCTAATGTGAACCTTGACCAGCAAAATGTCATAAAAGAGTTAGAACCAGCGGAGAGCTACAAATACCTAGGGGTAATTGAAGGGGACAATATCAAGCACTCAGTGATGAGGGAAAGGATCAGAAGAGAATGTTATCGCAGGGTGAGAGCAATACTGAAGACAGAGCTGAACGCGAGAAACAGGATCGAAGCGATCAATGCTCTAGCCATACCAGTCGTGACTTACAGTTTCAACATCGTTAACTGGTCAATTACTGAAATATGTAATGTTGACAGAAAAATACGAAAACTGTTGACAATGCATAGAATGCACCACCCTAAGGCAGATATAGAACGTCTTTATCTGCCAAGAAAAGAGGGAGGTCGAGGACTACTACAGCTGGCATTATCAATGAAGGTAGCCACAATTGGCCTAGACACCTATATGAAAAACTCTGAGGACTGGATGCTAAAACTTGTCTTAAAATATGAAAGCAAGAAAGCATCTTACTCAGTAACAAAACAGGCAAAGGAATATCTAAGTGAATTCCAATTGCAACAAATTCAAGAATTAGACGAACTAGAAACACCTACAGAAAAAGCTAAGCGCTTGAAAACCCGTGCTAAAATTGCTGCCTTAGCTATTATGACTGAAAAATGGCATGGAAAACCTCTCAATGGCAAATACCCAAAGAGAGCGAATAATGCAGATATTGACAAAGCCCTTACCCACCAATGGTTAATGGCCTCTGGATTGAAATCAGAAACAGAGGGGTTTATCATAGCAGCCCAAGATCAATGCCTACCTACAAAGAACTACCAGGCCAACATATTAAAGAACGGCAGCTCCCCATTATGTCGTATATGCCAACAACAAAATGAGACCATCGATCATGTTGTCT
>NC_142954.1:14440045-14460045 GCF_046866305.1 Octopus bimaculoides | reverse complement strand
TTATAAACAGATATATCACCTTGTATTGGGTTCCCAACTTCTTAATGGAATCATGGGTGTGTGTGTGGGGGGGGGGTAGAGAGACTTATAGAGTGTCTTGGATAGTTTTACACCTGGCAGAACCTATCCCACCCTGGGTCTGGCAACAACCAATTCCTTCCAAAAGAGAGTTAAACAGACAAGGAAGGACACTTCTGGTATTTTTCATTTCTCTTCTGTTAAATCTGTTAGCTGCCATTTTTTCAGGGAGGTATATATGTGAGGGGAGGGGACACTTAGGGAGAAGGAACTTATTGTAGCAGATAGCCAATGGGAAAGCTGCACTACATCTGTCATGTTATCTGTTAATATAGCCCAACTTACAAAAACTTTTATGTAAATGACACCATCTTGATACAACAAAAGTCTACCATAGAATTTTTCCTGTCACATGACTAGTTGATACTTGAGCCAATGAGATAAATCCTTCTCCAGTCACATGACTTGCTAAAACTCCGAATGACCATGGGATTGCACCTAGAAAGTTGCCCTCTGAGGTACAAGTCTGGGCAAGGTTGTTTATGGAAGACCAGCAGTCATCCATGCATAACAGCCTCCCTTCTCCATGCCACTGATGCTATCCAAGGGAAAAGCAAAGGGGCCAACACAACTTGGTCTACAGAGATTCTCCGTATAGAAGAACCCTACTAGTACTCAAAAAGACTCAAGCTTAGACTCCAAAGTTTTTACAGGGGATCGATTTCACAGGGTAGAGAGTTGCTATAAGAGGGATCAACTTGATATCTCATATCTGCTCTCTCTCTCTCTCTCTCTCTCTCTCTCTCTATATATATATATATATATATATATATATATACAGGTGTATAAACAACAAGTATAATATATATAGGAGTCCACTTTTGCTGGTCATTCCTCTTATTTTTGTATGTAATATAATTTTAATCTTTAGTTTTAATTGATTAATATCAATTTCTACCCTTATTAATATATATATATACATATAAATAACTATATAAATACAGGGTAAAAAATTCTTATATAGTTAAATATTTAAATTCTTCGGTTGGATAATATATGGTGAATTTATTCACTGCTGTACTATTCTGACTCTGCACACTGATTGGGGGAATTCGATTTGAATTCTTGATGTATAAAGATGCAACTTGAGTGCGCACGTGTTTATGGTATGTATTATAGTTTCATAATAATGCATTTTCCAGTGACCTTACTGACGAGCCACAGATGGTTAATTAATCAATTGATTTATTTGATATTTAATGGTGAAACTCATGGGTATAGGGTTAACTGAGATTTTTATTCATTCAAGTCTCCTACAAGCAATGTGCAAAGTAAGAATATCTCTTTCGTGGTTTGTGTTTTGACTGCCCTCTCTACAATCTAAGGAAACCACATGGTGGTCTTCTCTCCATGTATAAACTCTTATACACTATTATATATATGTATGTATGTATTTGTGTGTGTATGTTTTTACACCAGTGTTATCTTAAAGTACAGTTGCCCAGAGGCTCCACAGATCTAGGGGCCCAATTCTAATCCATGCTGTGGTTTACTGTCAACAAATAAATCCCCTAGGGCCCACTGTATTGATTTGCCAAGAGGCCTATAATGTTGGTAAGATGATCCACGTTTATACTCTCTGATAATTGCTGAGTCACAGGTGGTGATGTTGCTATCATTTGCTCTGTTAACCATAAAAAATGAATGAAATATGAGATCTCTTGATTGGAAAATTGGTAGGGGTTAGTGACAGGAGAGGCATCCAGCTGTAAAATAATGCTTGAATAATGCAAGGCTGTTTTATCCATACTAGCATGGAAATACAAGAATAAAGTGAGTGAACGAATAAACAATGAAGCAACCATGCACACACACACACGTATATATGCATACATACACACACATATACATACATATATACACACACAAATATATATATATATATATATATATATATATATATACATACATATACACATATACATATGTATGTGGGTGGGTGTGCACAAGTGTGCATATACATGTATGTGTGTGTGTGTCTATATGGTTATTGAGAGCTTTTTTCGTTGAAGTGATACGTAAAACTCTTCTCAAAGGTCACCTGATCCTTCATGCCACTCGAAGACCTCGTTAAACTGCTTCAGCAGAATATTGGTGTGTTCAACCGCATTGCGACACGCGACACTGACCATTCTGAATGCATTTTCATAATATTGCATCTATTGCATATACACCTATATATACAGAGAGAGAGAGAGAGAGAGAGAGAGAGAGAGAGAAAGAGAGGGAGAGAGAGAGAGAAACAAAGTTTATAAGGTGACAGAAGCGGCAGAACATTGAATAAATACCTTTACAAATTTATTTTGCTCTCTGAGGACCAGCAAATAAAATACCAGTAACATACTGAGTGGTGGGTCTCAGTTCTCTGTCCTTATTTGACTCTGCCTAAATTCTATCTTGCATTAGTCACCTCCCTACTCTTGCCTCACCCGCCTACTCCATATAATAACAAAATACGATTGGTTAATAGCTACAATGGTTCAACCAATGCGGAAGCTTCCACATGGTTACCAAACTTGCAAGAAATAGCATCCAAATCTTCCTTAAATCACACCCTATTGTTGAGAATAAGGGTAGAAACACATTAGATATTCTGGCCCTAGAAAAACCATGTCTCTGATAATGGTAGATAGGAGTTTTCTTGCATTTGTAATATACTGAGTTAAAGAACTTTGATTAAATGAGTCTATCCATGCAGTTAGGATTCAAAAATTCCCTCAGGGAGGGTTTAACATCTGAAATCAACAAGCAAGGTTAAATAAAACTGTTAATATTTGTGAAACAAAATACTTGGAAAATGGTGATATTGATAAGAGTGGTTCATGTCTGTGGTCAGTCAGCACTGACCTGTGTTTAAATAACAACAACAAAAATACAGGCATCAACAACTAGTACTAAAACAGCAACAACAATAACAATTGCAACATTAACAACAACAACATATTGTTTTAATCAGGAGACCCTTTATATCTGCATCTGTGAACTTGGATGGCAAACCCCTCACTTCATTTAACACAACCTACTGGCTCTCAGGTACCTTTAGATAGTCTACTCCCTATTCTAAGCATATGGGGCCAGGGTTCCAGTCCAACAATAACCTTATTCTACTAATCATAGAGCCCTTGAAAAGGGGGCCAATAGATACTACCCTTCTTCTGATAAAGTCTTTTCCTGTCAGAGTTTACCCTGTGTCTACTGCAGAGCCTACATTTGCACTGAAGTTGCACAAGTCACTGCGTCCCTGGCTGATACTGATGGCCAATCACCATGAACTGGAGCTCAAAAGCCCCATTTCAAGCTTCTACCATGAGGAAGCCAGCAGCAAGAACAAGAATTTGAATGGTGAATGCAAGTTGTCAGAGTTTACACAACAAGGGGTCTTGTTTGATGCTTTTATGATTTTACCAATCCGCAAACTGAAACTCTCATACTTACTCATGTACATGTCACACTCCTAATTTAGTGTCAAATCCAGGTATGAAACTTTTTCTCTTCCAAGTTTTACCATTGTCCCATGTGTGTCACACTTCAGTTTTTCAGTTAAAACCCAGAATAAAATAGGACAACTTACACAAAAGAAAATACAGTGAGTCTTTACCTCTTTTCACCAGTTACAGACACTCTGAAAGTAGACATGAGCATTGCCCTACTTCCTCCAGTCACAGAGGGCCAAAAAAGTGCCCTTTCTCCAACGAGTCACAGAGGACCTAAAAAGTTCCCTTTCTTCAACCAGTCACAGGGACCCTGTAAAGCATCTTAGTGGTGAAGATCTTCTTGCCACCTGTCAAGAAAGCTATGAAAAATTAAGGGAGCTGCCCTTTCTCCCATCAGTCATAGAGCTCTTACAATGAGTCAAAGATGCAACCCTTTCTATAATATGTTACAGGGATCCTAAAATGAAGGATGACTGCTACCCTTCCATTATGCCATCAAAAATAACACGAGGAGATTCCCCATCACTTGCTCAGCTGAAACAAGGTACAGGCATGACATTGAAAGGAGAGAGAAGTCACCAGAAAGTTATCCAGTTACAGGGTAGTTCTAGAAGGTCCACAAAGATCACAAGCACAGCATCACCATCCACCTAACTAAGGCATTGGTAAAACTTTCCTTCAGTGTTCCCTCCTTACCTGTCAATGTCTTTCCAGCACCCCTGTCAAACTCACCTATCTGTGAATGCCAGAAGAGATTAGGAGTCGAAACCATATCTGGAACAGAATTCCTAGCATTGATCTGTACCATTTAAAGCAGTGATTTTCAACCGGTTTTTTTTTAACTATAGACCCCTTTTGATCTTAATTTTAGTTGAATGGATCCCCATAGCCATTTGATGTTTTAAAAATCCTGTTAATTTTCTTTATAGCTAAATATTATTAGAAATAGTATTAAAAATTTGTTAAAATATTCTGTGTATCATAAAAGCATAACCAATTTATTGACCATATACAACAAAATATTTTATGGACCCTGGTTGAGGACCACTAATTTTAAAGTCTCAATGCAGTCACTAGGCTTGCTAGAAACAACAGCAAAGTCTCCTTCCAACTATTCACCACTAACTTAAAAAAGAAAGGTAGATTAACACAGTCATAGATATACTATGTTTAGAAAAAAGAAGATTGGATGGTCAGAGCAGGAAGACCTTTGGTCAAAGGTTAGCTTCACTAAGGCTGATTTGTAGTTAGATGGACGACAACAATAACATTGTTACCATTATTTATGATTAGTCTAAGACTTAATTGAGTATATACAAAAATTTTTCTCTCTCTCTTCATATACATACACACACACATAATATATATAAAGATATATATATGTATGTGTATATATATATATATATATATATATATATATATATATATATATATATATATATATTTATATATATATGTATATATATATATATATATTTATATATATATGTATGTATATATATATATATATATGTATGTATATATATATATATATATATGTATATATATATATATATATATGTATATATATATATATATATATGTATATATATATATATATATATATATATATATATATATATATATATATATATATATATACATACATATAATATATACACATGCATATATATATAACATACACTCACAAATGCACACACACATAGATTGTAGCAAATGATGATCAAGTGCCTATTATATATATGTGTGCGTGTGTATATATTATATGTTATATATATATAATATATATATATTATATAAATATTATATATATATATATATATATATATATATATACATACACACACACTGTAATTAGGCAAAACACACAAACATCACAAAGAATATCATTTTTGTAATCAAGGCAGTTATTCATTGAGGGTAGTCTTTATCTGATAAGAAACTAAATATAAACACATGTGTGTGTGTGTGTGTAAGTATATATTTTCATACACACACACACACATGTATATATGCACATTTAGTATGATACACAGATGGCTATTACATACATATATATATATATATATATATATATATATATATATGTACACATCTAAATACATACATTAAATATGATACATACACGGTGTATATGTATATATGTATACATTTGTAGATATGCAAATATACCTATACATATATACAATGAATGAGTGTGTATATACTTACATATATGTGTATGTCTGCAAAAATGCACTCATTAAAGATATATTCCAGCGAAGGTTAAGCTCCTGGACTTGCTGTCTTCTGAAGCATAATCAATTATCTTAGATTGATTTATCTGATAATCATATCTCTCTGATAGATTATTTACTTAATTCTCACCCCACCACCATCCTCTCTCTCTATCTCTCTCTATCTCTCTCTCTCTCTCATGATCTTGTGTTGACAACTTTTCTACTGTACCATTTATAGTCTTTGCCTCAGCGCCGGTGCCACATAAAAAGCACTGGAGCCAGTGCCACTTAATACATACCGGTGCCATGTAAAAAGCACTGGTGATGGTGTTGTGAGATGACATCAGCAGCTGGGGAGCTGACCAGAACTTGGGAGCTGACTGGAAGAGCAAGGGCGCGTAGGATTGTCGCTTCGTCGGATGATGATTGTGGAGAGGAGGAGAACGCACAGTTTCTCTTCTCTATCCCAAATCATTATATCAGGTCTGTTGTGCATACATTTTATTGAGATCTTCACTGGTACATTCCATCAATATTCCTTTTTATTACGAGTGGCTATGGCTTCTACCATATTGTGGGTTCTTATACTTGTGCAAATCCTTTCCCATTATAAAAAATTATCATGTACAGGCATTGCTTGAAAAAAAAGAGAAAAGTAAGGCTGGCCGTAGCCTTCGCATGAGTAGGACTTTCGATCTGACGATGGCAACACTCGAACACGAGATTGCAACCATTATGTATGTGTGTGTGTGTGTTTTATAGTGCTTTCTATGCTGGCATGGGTTGGACAGTTGAACAGAGTCATAGAGTGAGAGAGAAGGGCAAACCTTGCTCCAATGCCTTAACATTGCACTACAAGACAATTAGTCCCATCAGTCCTGGTTTTCATGTAACCACTGATCCCCAAATCACCTCTATCCCCATTCCATCTTACAAAAGGGTCCTACTGGATCATGTGGTGCTCTCTAAGTTTGCTACACATAGAAAAACAAGATTGGATGGTTGTGACTGGATGGCACCTGATCATAGGTCATGGATCTGTTTGATGAGGAATGGCCCAGGGCTAAACAACCACATCAACAACAACAACAGCAAAACACAAAAAGACAAAATCTAAAATAAAATTATTATTATCAAAATTTCTTGCAGTCAAAAGAAAAAAAAGAAAATGAAATTTCTGATTTTTTTTTTTGTTTTTTTTTCTGCCTTCAAAGATAAGTTTTGTTTCTGTTTCCATTTTTTGCCTTCAAAATGTTTAATTGGTTATTAACAGAACAGAAAAAAACAAGAAAAGCGATTTAGACACATTATCCAAATAACTTGCAGTGAAAGAGGAAGAAAAGGAAAAAGAAAGGAAAAAGAAAGGAAAACTGGCAAAGTTGATTGCGATAAACTATATTGAGTATCAAATATTGGTGATTAACTTATCTTGTGTCTTTATATGACTGAGTATTTATTGAGGAGGCGGGAAATCGACTGATAAATATTGTTTAACCTCAAGAAATGCTGGCAAAATATATTTTAGCATTATATATATATATATTCTTTCATTCTTATACATGTGTCGTTCGTCTTTATGATCTGAGTTCAAATTCTGCTGAGGTCATCCTTTTGGGGTGTTGGGTTAAATTTTATGTTTTTTTTATGTCCCCATTTTTCAGGAACAGCTTGATATCTGGTTGAACAGTCAACAGCGTTGGAGAGCATGAAGATTAAAGTTGTAGTTAGCTGACATGGAGGACTGGAAGCGATCTGAATAATGGAAAAGAGTTACCTGTGTCAGGATGACTCATGTCAGGTATCAAAGTGTTGACATCGTAACTGCTGCCATGTGACCAATGTAGGAGATGTGAGATGTGACATGGACATCATGAAAACCAAGTTCACCCAAACTGAGATGGTCTCTGGGTGTGTCTCCAGCAGGGGTGATACCATGCCAGCCCACATCTTTGAAAAAGACCTTAGGCTCAATTCAAACGGTGATGTGGAATTGTTGGAGACTGGTCAAACCTTGGCTCAAGAGGATTGTAGCTGGAGAATGTGTAGCAGCAGGAATCAACTCCTTGCCAGACTTTTGGAAGTGGTCCACTTGGATCAGAAGTGGTTGTCAGAAAATTTCTACTACTTCACCAGCTCCAATTTCTACCTTCCTAAATTCCCTGATTGCAATTCCATGGATTACTATGTGTTGGGCATGGGTGAGAAATACATCAATCTCAATGCCAGCAACACCAAGGCCAAACTAATGGTCAAGATCAAGGAGCTGTTTGAAGTTCTCATCATGGACACAGTGAGGAATACATGCGCCAGGTTCTGGAGCCATCCTGAGATTGTGGTAGAAGCTGAGCGCAGCTACTTCGGGAAAAATGTTATCACTCAGGCATAACCTAGTTTACATTTTTTATTTTTTAAAAATACTTTCACTTTCAGATGTGATATTGTGTTTGTCACTTCTTATTTCAGAATGATATTTTTAGAATTTCATTCTAAAATATACAAATATATATCATAAAATTCATATAAATATATATTATAAAATGTATATAAATATATATCATGAAATGTATATAAATATATATTAACAAAGATATATGTAAATATATAAAAATGATACAATATGAATTATAATTAACGACTGTTAATAAATCTGTTTTCTTATTTCTTTATTGCCCACAAGTGGCTAAACATAGAGGGGACAAACAAGGACAGACAAAAGGATTAAGTCAATTATATCGACCCCAGTGCATAACTGGTACTTAATTTATTGACTCCCGAAAGGATGAAAGGAAAGTCGACTGGCAGAATTTGAACTCAGAACGTAATGGCAGATGAAATACCGCTAAGCATTTCGCCCAGCGTGCTAACGATTCTGCCAGCTCGTTAAATAAATCTGTTTTCTTGGAAGTGAAATGGTAGAAGCTTTGGAGCATTGAACGAAATATCCTGTGGTATTTCATTTTTATGTTTTGAGTTCAAGCCCTACTGAAGTCAGCCTTGCCTTCCATCCTTTAGGGGCTGGGAGATATACAGAAACTGCAAGAAGCCTGGTCATGTGATGTGTAGGGATGAGGCAAACTGCATAAAGAAGTGGTGATCTCTAATTGTGGAGGGAGCCTGTGGAAGAAGTAGACTCAGGAAGACATGGGATGAGGTACTGAAATATGATCTTCGGTTGTTGAGTCTTATGGAGACGAGCACAAGTAACTGAGACTTCTGGTGATTTGCTCCGCTTGAGAAGACATGTCAAGCTCAGTAAGAATTGTTAGAGAATCAGGAAATAATAATTGGTGGTGTTTGATCTGAAACTTTACATTCTGAGTTCAAATCCTGCCGAGGTTAACATTATGTTCCTTTCTTTTGGGGGTGGGGTCGATAAAATAAAGTACTAGTGAAATATTGAGGTTCGTTTCATCATCAATCACCTCTCGCTCCTGCATTGTCACAACAGATGTCATTGCCATCGACGCTGTCTTCATCACGAACATCCTTGTCATCACCATCATTGTCGTCATCCTCCTCCTCCGTCTTCCTCCTCCCACCACACTAATTTATTCCGTCAACCTCGTTACATTAATCATTCCCCACCCACCAACTGCCTGCCATTCCAATGTTTTCCTTTGATTCGAAAGAAAGTTCTATGGAGGAATGTTCATTTTAACTGAGACATAAATGAAGTAAATTGGTGAAACGACTAATTAAAGATGAGACTGTAATGATTAATTGGACAGGGAACATCAAAAATTATAGAAAATGGTTAGGGTACCCAATATACATACACACATGTGCATATATATGTATATGGATGTGTATATATATATATATATATATATATATATATATATGTATATGGATGTGTATATATATATATATATATATATATATATATATATATATATATATATATATATCACACATACATGTATATATATATGTATATATGTGTATATATATATATATATATATATATATATATATATATATACATGTGTGTGTGTATGTATGTATATATATATGTACATATATATATATTTATATATGTATGTGTGTGTATATATATATTATACACATATATATTCATATGTTTATATGCAAACATACATAAGTATATAAATGCATACATATATTTTCCATCCAAGGGTTTTCTAACTCAACTTATTACAAGCTATTATTTATAGCTGGATTTCATTACAAGATACACCACTAAATGGCTAGGCTTGCACACACACACACACACACACACACACACACACACACACACACACACACACACACACACACACACACAAACACAAACACACACAAACAAACATATATGCACAAGCACAGATATAAATATATATATATGTGTGTGTTTGTGTGTGTGTATATTTACATATCTATGTATGGATGCACAATGTTGTATATACATGAGTGTGTATAATGTATGTCAGTTCATTAATGATTACATTTTATTGCTTCTTAATGACGTACAAAGTGGAAATGAATTCTTGCATGAGCCAATGATTTGGTGCTTTTACCATCCAGATGTCTCTTCTCAGTTATATGCAATACAGAATCATAACAATCAGCCTTATGACAATGCCTAGGCTTAAATTTCTCAATCACAAATAGCTTTCACAACCTGATACCTCCTGTCAGTTGTGTACACTTCAAAATTATTTATACTTGAATATTATGCTAAATATTGACTAAACAAACTAAATTGATATAATTTCACCCATGAGAAGATTTGTATTGAAATACACAGATTTTTTTACCAATATAATCATTTCTGAGAAAAAAGAAAAATATCCCCAATTAACAACCACCATAAAAGATGATAACGCTTGTTTGACCTTCTCTAGCCTACCACTCTCATATTAAAAATTCAAAATATTATAGGCATTTTTTCACAGTTCTTTTAAGAAAATCACATTACTGAATTGCCTTTACACGCAATTAATTAATCAACTATCTATATAAACACCTCAATTATAAACCACCTCTACATACCATCCAGTTTAGGTATAGATCTCATACCTACACATCACTCATTTTCTTTCCATCAATAATAATCAATGCTTACCATTTAAAATATAGCAATAGAATAGTCAACAGTAATTATAATTGCTGTAGTAATTAATTGTAATGAGGCATTACATAAATACCCAGATCATTTTGCTACAATACCTGATGAACCAATAATTTCTGAACCTCTGAGTGATAATGTGACATTGTTACTATCAGCTAATGATAATAATAATGATGATGATGATGACAATAATAATAATAATAATAATAATAATAATAATAATAATAATAATAATAATAATTGTCTATGTAATCTCAAATTATAAGACAAACTTACAATTTTCTTATACTTCCTTAAACATTCTCTTGAACAATACATTGTGCAAAACCAAATATATGGCACCCTAGGCATAACACCAACTTGAACTTCTGACTTGTCTCTTGAGATCTCTGGATGAGACTTGGAGCCAACTTGTACAAATACAAACCAAAAGTCAAACATAAAAGAATAATAATACTAATAATAATAATAATAATCCTTTCTACTAAAAGCACAAGGTCTCAAGTTTGGGGGAAGGGATTAAGTCAATGACATCGTCCCCAGTATGTTACTGATACTTATTTAATTGACCCTGAAAGGATGAAAGGCAAAGTTGACCTTGGCAGAATTTGAACTCAGAATGTAGTGATGGGTAAAATACCGCTAAGCATTTCGTCCAGCGTGCTAACGGTTCCGCCAGCGAGCTAACAATTTCAAATTTTGTCACAAGGGCACCAATTTTGGGGAAGCGGATGAGTCGATTACATTGACCCCAGTGTTCAACTGGTACTTCACCCCAAAAGGATGGTACTCAACCCCAAAAAGATGAAAGGCAAAGTCAACCTCGGTGGAATTTGAACTCAGAATAGAACAACAGGTGAAATACCACTAAGCATTTCAGCCAGCATGTTAATGATTCTGCCAGCTCACCACCTTGATGATAACGATAATTATTATTAATAATAATAATAATTTCTACTAAATGCACAATGCCTGAAATTTCAGGGGAGAAGACAAGTTGAATACAATAACCCCAGTGTACTACTGGTACTTAATTTATCAACCCTGAATGGATGAAAGGAAAAGTTGACCTCAGCGGAATTTGAACTCAGAACATAGAGTCATATGAAAAGCTGTTAGGTATTTTACCCGGCGTGCTAATAATAATAACAACAATAATAATAATGATAACAATAATAATAATGACAATAATAACTGGAAGTGTTATCATGTACATTGTTTTGTCTTGGTATAAAAGATGAGCAAATGTTCAGCTCAATACCACAGATTTGCTTGTCAGTTGTTTGACCTTAACCAGTTGAGCATGTCCCTCAGTGGCTGATGATAGGTGCATCTCTGATCACAAGCAGAAGTAGTGGGGAGCATCACAGCCATGTGTTGAGAGGAATTCTTTGGGGTTTGAATAATTCACCTCTGGGAACACGGGTGTTTCGTTCATCATCCTTAAGTAACCTTCATTCAGGGATCTCTTGAGCAGGATGGGCTACTCGAGCTGAAGAAAATTCTAACTGAGCCCTACTTGCAAAGTCATGCACTGTTTACCTTGATATGAGATCACCATGTTGCGCACATATGGTTGTGATGCATGTGCCTGGTGCACCCTTATCAGACAGGTAGTCATGATAGGTATACTGGGCTTTGTATATTTGTACCCCAGTGTCACTTTGATGGCATGCACTGCTTTCTCACCCAATGATGATAATAATAGCAATAATAATAAAAGTAATAATAATAATAATAATAATAATAATAATAATAATAATAATAATAACAACAAGATGAGGCATCTTAATAGCAAGAACTTTGAAATACAAAATACATAGCATCTTAAAGGGAGAACTGTTCCTGTAATTGTGGGCACCCTCAGTATGATAAGAAAGGGATCTCAGAGACATCTAGATAATATCCCAGGAGAATCATATCTCAGAGAAATCTAAAAGATTATACTGACAAGTACAGCTCATATCCTTAGAAAAAACCCTATCAATTTAAATGTGTTGTATTACATGAAGATATTTCGTTGCTTGCCCCCCACAAGCTTTCAGTCGTACATCTCTTATCCTTCACTCACCCTAGGATGCTGGGTGTATCTCAGCGAGTGGTTGTAACAAACATGTAGATTAAAAGTAAATAATAATAATAATAATAATGATAATGAAAATAATGATTCCTTTTATTGGCCACAAGGGTCCAAGACATGGCGGACAATATCGACAGATGAGTTACAGCACAAAAAAAAAAAAAAATTACAAAAACATGTGGGATTAACATCAATCAAGGGGAGATGCTACCACATTAAAGGTTATAACAATAATAAAGTTATTTAAAAACATGTATTGTGCTCTTTTTTGCCTAATTACTGCTTTGAATTCATGTATGTGTGTGTGTGTGTGTATTCGCATTGTGTGCATGTGTTGTTTATGTAGGCATGGGCATGTATGAGTATATATGTGTATGTATTTATATCTATGTGTATAGATGTATATGTGATGTGTGTTTGCACTATGTATGTATGAATGTGTGTGTTTATGTGTTGTGTATCAATATATGTGCGTATATTTGATGAGCGTGTATGTATGTAGATGTACACATATTCACACACACACATGTGCCAATGTATGTTTGATATACGTGTCTATGTGTCTGATATGTCTGTATCTATGTATATATATCTATGTATATATATATATATAGTCAGATGTGCGCTTATGTACACAATCATATGTATGTAGGTGTGTTGTGTGTGCATGAATGCGTGTATGTATATGTATACAGATGTGCATGTATGTACACATACAGCTGTGTAGGTGTGTGTATGTGTAGGTGTATATATGCAAAAGCTGTAGGTGTGTGTATGTGTCGGTGTATATGTGCAAAAGCTGTAGAAAAATCGAAGCCAACACAGAGAGAAAGCAGCTATGAGTGAAATAAAATCAATACAGTTACACAAGAAGAGAAAAATCACTTCAATCACAGATTTGTGTGGGTGTTGATCAATATGAAGATATTTCATACTGGAGCATGTGTGCGTGTGTGTGTGTGTGCAAGTGTGTGTTTTGCATATGTGGTTATATATATGAAAATATATCATCCACTCATACACCCACATAACAGGAATAAGGAATTTTATAGACATTAAAATGTGTGTAATCTGTGATAAATATACATATATATATATACATACATATATATATATATATATATATATATATATATATATATATATATATATATATATAGAGAGAGAGAGAGAGAGAGAGAGAGAGAGAGAGAGAGAAGATAGAGAGAAACGTGTATTTGCAGTAAAAGACTTTGACAAAGTAATGTAGAGACAGAGATACATACATGCATACATACATACACACACACATACCGCGTATATATATGCATGCATATACATAGATACACAGACATGGAGACAGGCAGACCAGGTGACAAGATTCAGAAGAAGAGAGATAGAGACAGAGCATACAAAGCAACAGCTAAATAGACAGACTGACAGACAGGCAGGCAGGCAGGCAGGCAGGCAGGCGGGCGGGCGGGCGGGCAGGCAGGCGGGCGGGCGGGCGGGCGGGCTGGCGGGCGGGCGGGCGGGCGGGCAGG
This sequence comes from Octopus bimaculoides, assembly GCF_046866305.1. Classification (NCBI taxonomy): domain Eukaryota; kingdom Metazoa; phylum Mollusca; class Cephalopoda; order Octopoda; family Octopodidae; genus Octopus; species Octopus bimaculoides. The sequence goes on along the minus strand of NC_142954.1, from coordinate 14,445,640 downwards.
CAGGCGGACAGAGGAAGTGTGCGTTTGTTGTGACATTTTACTGAAGAAAAATTCAAAGACATCGAGGAACTGTGCAGTGACAATTGCAGAGGTGGTAGTTGTGGAAGTGGTGAGAGGAGTGTTGCAGTTTCGGTGGTAGTGTTGTAGTTACAGTAGTGGTGGCCATGTTGCACAGTTGTGACAAAGATTTGGCTGCTATTTTTAGCAGGTTGAATGTCAGTTGTGGCTTTCATATGGTTGTTACTATATTACTGTTGTAGCTCATATGGAATAAATCCATCCATGACATACCATTCTATTGGAACCAATGTAAATATCGCTATTTAGCACTTGTCTTTTACTTACTTCAGTCATTAGACAGTGGCCATGCTGGAGGAGTTTTAGTCGAACAAATCACACCTGGTACTTATCTTATTTTAAGACTGGCATTACTTAATTTATCGGTCTCATTTGCTGAACCACTAGGTCAGGGAGAAGTAAACATACCAACACTAGTTTTCAAGCAGACATAAAAACACACACACATAAACCTATGCAAATACATACATACACATACAAATATATATATATATATACATTAGTATATATATACTAATTAGAATATATAAATCAGTTTGTGTGTGTATAATGACTAACGATCTTCACCAAACTTTACACACATTACTTATGTCACAAGGATGATCATGTACTATATTTTGCCCAGAGCTTACATGTAAATGGAGGTAAATGGACGTAGTCTTTTGTATGTAGGGTCTTCCATACTTTTTCAATCTTTTTATAAAAGTGAAAGGATTTTGTCTATTCATTTAATTCCACTGTCCACCAGCAATGGTGATTAAATTGATTGGGGACACTGAACGCATACATTTCCACAATTCTCAACCGATTTTCACCAAACTTTACATACACATTACTTCTGTCCTAAGGACAGTCATGTACTAAACATTTTGTCCAGAATTACTGCATAAATGAACCTAAATGGACATAGTTGTTTTGTGTGTAGGGTCTTCCATACTTTTTAATCTTTATATAAAAGTGAAAGGATTTTCTATACTTATTTCCGCTGTCCGCCTACGATGGTGATTCAATTGACTCAGGACACTGTACATGATGAATATCCAATACCAAAGAATCTTAATCTCCATATTTAAACTGCATTAAACCTTGGCAAGCTTACCTTTACCTATTCTGAGTTAGTTGATGTTCTCTTCCCTCTCTTCTATTTGTCGATACCTTTGTTTATCTACCAATGTGTTGTTTCACTTCAAGGATGCTTATTTACCCATCCATTATGAGATTTCGTCTGTTGTCCATTGTTTCAGATACGTTTCAACATTGTCATTCTAGCCTTTTTGAAACAATCATATATGATTCATCCCAAACAATCAACCTTTAAATAAAAGTTTTGCTTCCACTAGCAAAAGCTATACGTATCTTTCAGAAAGCTCCATACCAATTTAATTTTATGCAGCATTCACTGTTTATGCGCAGGCTATGTGAGAAGACAGAATAAAGGGGATTTTGTTAGGTTATCTCTCCGAAACAATAGCTCCCTTTGCTGTTGGAAAAAAATAAACTCAAGAGGAGAAGTTTCAACGTCTTCCTTCAATTTTCTTACACCATTTATGTGGCTGTTTCTGACAAGAAATTTCACTTTCATGTAAGGTAACTGTATTTTGTAATCATTATCCGTAATCTACTTCCAAAGTACTTCACTAGCTCTACTTTGCATCACTTGCAAACTTATATATTCTATGATCATTAAAGTGCAATGACCTCCACAACAATCAGCCTTCAATTTGATTTTCTGTTCCTAGGTTAATCAGAAACATAGATTGCTGTACTACTCATAAACCTTCTTCGTAGTTTAATTATTTGGTGAAAAAAATACCACCAAAGCAACTGAAACGATCCAAAGGACAGGTGTGTTTGCTAGTATATATATAGATGTCATCATCGTCATCATCATCATAATTTAATGTCCATTTTCTATGATGGTCGGATGGTAAGCTGCACCATGTTCCAATCGGATTTAGCAAGGTTTCTATGGCTGGATGCCCTTCCTAATGTCAACCACTCCAAGAGTGTAGTGGGTGCTTTTCACATGCCACTGGCATGGACACCAGTTACGAAACACCAGCATCGGCCACGACTATGATCTCATTTGGTTCAACATGTCTTCTCAAGCATGGCATATTTCCAAAGGTCTCAGTCATTTGTCACTGCCTCCATGAGGCCCAAAGTTCAAAGGGTGCTTTTTACAAACCATTTATGTGACACTGGCACATAGATACTTATATTACACACACACACGCACATATATATATATATATATATATATATATATATATATATATATATATATATATATATATATATATATATGTATGTATACATATAAATATATATACATATTCCTTTATATATATATTTATATTCCTTTACTTGTTTCAGTCATTTGACTGCAGCTATGCTGGAGCACCACCTTTAGTTGAACAAATCAACCCCAGGATTTATTCTTTCTAAGCCAAATACTTATTCTATGAATCTCTTTAGCTGAACCACTAAGTTACGGGGACATAAACACACCAACAAGCAATGGTGGTGGTGGTGAGGGGGGACTAACACAGACACATACATAAACACACACATATATATATATATATATATGTGCGATGGTTGGCCCAAGGCGCCACACAGTGGGACTGAACCAACAACCATGTGGTTGGGAAGCAAGCTTCTTACCACACAACCACTCCTGCAACTACCATACAGCTGCCCCTGATATATATATATATATCATCTAAATTATCTAAGGTATCCTTCCCTTATGATCAACTCAGTTACTACACATAGCTTTAGCTGCTATTTCTAGCGACTCAAGTGATGACCTATGTAGACCTGTTGTTGTAAAGTATTGTTGCTTCTGTTTGTTTGTTTTTTTTTCAATTAGTGTTGTTGTTGCTGCTCTTCTTCCTGTCTTCTAAACTGTAAATGTTAGCAGGAAATCTTTGGCAAATATCACACTCCACTTGTGTGTCTTTGGCTGATGTGTTGATAAGGCAGACAAGAAGATGTGTATAAAGTGGTGGGGTGGGAGAGAAAACTTTGGCCCAAATTAAGCCTCTCGTGATGATCTCATTATCATAACGTCTCCTATGATGATATCATCATCACCATCACCATCACCATCATCATTATTATTGAAGACAAGATGGTGAGCTGGCAGAATTGTTAGCACGCTGGACGAAATGCTTAGCAGTATTTTTCCTGTCACTACGTTCTGAGTTCAAATTCCGCCAGGGTCAACTGTTCTTATCATCCTCTCAGGGTCGATAAATTAAGTACCAGTCGAGTACTAGGGTCGATGTAATCGACTATTCCCCTCCACCAAATTTCAGGCTTTGTGCCTATAATAAAAAGGATTATTATTATTATTAAAGACATTGCAGAGTACCCAATATTGTGATGTCATAGTATAATTACACCCCAGCATTCAGGGAGCTTAGGGGTAGAGGAAAGGCTTGTGGAAACTGTTTAAAACATGTACAGGGGTTCTGTCAGTAAGGTGAGCATTAACCATGAGTACAGTGATGAATTTAGTACACAGATAGGCATGCATCAGGGTTTGGTTCTCAGTCCTCTTCTATTCATCATTGTCCTCCAGGCCATAACAGAAGGATTTAAGACTGGCTGCCCCCTGGGAACTTTTATATCCTGATAATCTTGCTCTTTTAGCAGATTCTGTAGCAGAATTAGAAAAGAAATTCCAGGTGTAAAAGCAAAACCTGGAGTCAAAGTGCCTTAAGGTTAACTTAGCATAGAATAAGGTTCCAATAAGCAAGAAAACATAGAAGACCATTCCTTCATCAGGTAAATGGTCCTGCTTGATATGTAGAAAAGGTGTAGTCAAGAATTCCATACAGTGTACCCGGTGCAAGTTATGGATACACAAGAGATGCAGTGGAATAATAGGAAGGTTATCAGAGAAAATAGTGTCCATCTATGGAAGATTCACAGGAGTCATAAAAACTACAGATACTCAGGATATTGGAGGCTCTTTAGAGGTGGTAGATAATTTCTGCTACCTAGGGTACCTAACTAGTAGTGGGGAGTGGATGTACAGAAATATTAATTGCAAGAATAAGAATAGGATGGAGAAAATTCAAAGACCTTATCCCACTGTTGGAAACAAAAGGTCTTGCTTTCCAAGTGAAATGAAGTATGTATGATGCATGTATACAGGCAGCAATACTACATGGTAGTGAGATGTGGGCCCTGAATGCACAGGACATGTGAAGGTTAGAGAGGAATAAGGTTAGTATACTTTGCTGAATTTGCAGTTTAAGTGTACATGTGTAACAGGGTGTTTTGAGTGAAAGGTTAGGCATGAGAAGAATTAGATGCAGTGCGCAAAAGAGAAGACTGTGCTGGTTTGGTCATGTGATGTGTATGGATGAGGAGAGTTGGATAAAGAAGTGCCGAGCTGTGAAAGTGGATGAAACTTGTGGAAGTGGGGGACCCAAGAATACATGGGACAAAGTAATGAGGGCCGACTTCTGGACACTGAGCCTTCTGAAAGAGGTGACAATGGACTGAGACATCTGGTACCTTGCTGTATTCAAGAAAACCTACCCTCCACAGCAGAAGTGTTAATCCCCTATCCCCCAGCTGAAGGGGTGTTTGCCCTGTAAGAGCCTTGGGATGAGCCTTATGAAAAGCACCTGTGAAGGGCCACATAGCAGGCAGCCATGCCAGTGTCATGCAAAAAGCACCTGTCCACATTTTGTAAAGTGGTTGGCATGAGGAAGGGCATCCAGTCATAGAAACCGAGTCAATAAGACAGGAACCTGGTGCAGCTCTCCGGCTTGCCAGCTCTCATCAAGCCTTCCAACCCATGCCAGCATGAAAAAACAGACGTTAAAAGATGATGTTGATGATGGAGATGATGATACTTATGCACACAGACATATGTGCATGAGCCTTATGTAAGAACTTCTATGTCGTTGGTCAATTTGCAAGAAATAGCAGCCAAATCGTCAAATCACACCTCACCATCAACAAAGAAGAAAAGAAAATCTAATAACCCAGCATTCATGTAACATACACACACAAACACCCACACGTACATAAGCACACACGCACACACACACACTCACACATATTTACACATACATACAGACATACCTACATGAACACCTATTCATAAGTTTCAATACAAAGAATATTCATGGACCGTTTCTATGGAAAGTTTTGTCAAATGGAAGGTGAACATGGCCTCATATAACTGTTTGGGGCAGGAAACCAAAATAATGCAGTTATAGAGGTCAGTTGCCCGAGCAACATAAAGTTTTCTTTTAAAATAAATAAGAAAAAGAATTTTCTCTTTCTTTTTTTACCTGTTTCAGTTATTAGACTGCGACCATACTGGAGCGCCACCTTGAAGAATTTTAGAATTTTTAGACGAATCAATCAACGCCAACACTTGATTTTTTAAAAACCTGGTAATTATTGTATCGATCTCTTTAGCTAAACTGCTTGGTTACAAGGATGTAAACACACCAACACCAGTTATCAAAGCAGTGGTGGGGGACA